>NW_025536257.1:0-64252 GCF_020615455.1 Coregonus clupeaformis
TGTCATGAGCACTCTCTCTCCTGGTAGCGGCATTAATTGCATTCAATTATCTTCCACTCTGCTCACCTCCCTCTCTCTACTCAGCCCTAACTAGCTCCACCTGCCCTGCTCTGCTCTTGTTACCTGGCCAGCTGCACTGCATTTCCCACTCACCATCCTCACCTTGCCTCACTCTGTTCTAATTACTCTGCCAGCTAAACTGCATTTCCCCACTACCTCTCCCAGTATATCAAGCCCTGTTTTTTCAGCCAAGCCCTGTCAGATCGTCTTCAAACCCGGACCAGTAACCTGCCTGTCTGCGCTCTGACTCCTGTTTGTGATACCGATCCTTTCTTGACTGCCTCCTTGTTCTACTGCCCCGTCTATCCCAACCTGCCTTCTGGACCTCGACTACTCTCCAATCTTCAGCCCCTCCGGTAACTCGTTTCTGCCTTCTGTCTCTCACCACGATATTTGCCCAGCCCTGATCGGTACTTCTGCCTGCCATTCATATTGCTGTTGTGTGTGTGTGTTCCCCCAGGTCTCCGACCACCAGATGAGCGTGCCCAGGACGTTTCACCACCCTCAGCCCGATCGCCGCTCCATCACTGGGAACACACACACTAAGCACTTGGACTGGACACCCCCGGACATTTGGTGACCCCCGGAGCACAGGTACCCACAGGAGGACCCTGAAAGATCCCTGACACCCTGGGACTCCTCTTCCCGCCTGTAACCTTGAATAAAGAACTCTGAATTTGAACTTGCGCTCTTGGGTCCTCTTCTGTTCGTGACAGAACGATCTGACCATCATGGACCCAGCGCACTCCCTGACCACGATGGAGGAAGAGCCAGAGAGGACTGCCCTACAGCGACTGGAACGCTCTGAGGGAGACATAAATCGGATGGCTGGCGACATCGCTTCCCCTTCTCCAGCTATTCAACCAGCAGCAACAACAGTTCCAACTGCAGCAACAACAGCTAGCCCAAGCCCTGCAACTACTCTCAAGCCCGGCTACTCCACCTGCACCCCCCTGGTCCTTTTGTTCCTGTACCACCGATACTCCTTCATCCCTCCGCTGGAGGTCCCAATGCTGCAGGCCCGGCAGTGCTGCCACCAGATCCCCACGCTCCTGAACCAAGGATTGGGAACCCGGAGCGTTTTGATGGCAACCAGAAGCAAGTAAGACCATTCTTGAGCAGCTGCGAATCCAGTTTGCACTACAGCCCAGGACTTTCTCAACAGAGGGAGCCAAGGTGGGGTATGTCATCACACATCTCACCGGTCGAGCTCGGTTGTGGGGAACGGCGAATTCGACCGGCAAACCCCAGCCTGTGCCTCCTTCAGTGCCTTTGAGGAGGAGATGTTAAAGGTCTTTGACCTAGAAGCTCGCCAACAGCCGAAGCGTCACAAGCTCTGCTCACCATCCGTCAGGGCAATCGGACAGTGGCAGACTTCTCCATTGACTTTCGTGCCCTGGCCAGTCAAAGCTCGTTTAACCCAGAGGCACTGGTGCAAGCCTTCCTCCATAGCCTGGCGGACTATATCAAGGACGAGCTTGTTTCCCATGACCCGCCCTCAACGCTTGATGCCGCCTTGACCTTGCCGTTCGCATTGACCGCCGTATACAGACCCGGAGGAGGAAGGGCCGTCTCAGTCAACCTGCCATCCGTACTCGGGTCGATACCGCTTCTGTCCAGCCCCTGCCTGTCAAGTCCCATAGCCAACTCAATCAGCCTGAGCCCATGGAGATTGGCCGTGCCTCTCTGACTCCCGAGGGGCGTCGGGCGCCGTCTAAGCTCAACCTTTGCCTCTACTGTGGTGGCGAGAATCACCGTGTACGCTACTTGTCCGGCAAAAGCCGCAGCTCACCAGGTGTAGGGGAGATCCGGGTGAGCTCAACAAGCCTTCAGTCTCCCTCCATCCGAAAGACCCTGCTTCATCTCCGCCTTCAGCTTTCTGACAAGACTCGGGACATTGGCCGCCCTTGTGGATTCGGGAAGCAAACATCATGGACCCTGAGCTTGCACAGCAACTGGGCGTGAACCATCATCAACTGACACAACCCATTCCTGCACGAGCCCTGGATGGGCATCATCTTAGCACTGTCACTCATATCTCCGCCCCCTGTGACAATCCTGCTGTCAGGAAACCACCAGGAGTCCATCCAGTTTCACCTCCTACACTCACCTGGCCAACCACTCATTCTTGGATACCCGTGGCTCCGTCAGCACAACCCCACATCGACTGGGAGACAGGAACAGTCCGTGAGTGGGGAAGGAGTTGTCACCAGACCTGTTTAAGGGGGCCACCCTGCCCGTTCACCGGGAAGGATCAGCGCTACCTCCGACATATCCAATGTTCCGGCCTGTTACCACAGCCTGAAAGAGAGTGTTCAACAAATCCAAGGCGACATCTCTACCCCCACACAGACCCTATGACTGCTGCGATTGATCTCCTGCCTGGCACAGCACCTCCCAAGGGTCGTCTGTATTCACTGTCAGCCCCGGAAAGAAAGGCCATGGAGGACTACATTAATGACTCTCTTGCCTCCGGGATAATTGGACCGTCGTCTTCCCCCGAGGAGCCGGGATTCTTCTTTGTCGGCAAGAAGGACGGTTCTCTTCGTCCATGCATAGATTACCGGGGTCTGAACGACATCACGGTTAAGAATCGCTACCCACTGCCCTTACTTTCGTCTGCCTTCGAACTGCTGCAGGGAGCCACTGTATTCACTAAGCTGGACCTTCGCAATGCCTCCATCTGGTGCGGATGAGGGAGGGAGCGAATGGAAGACAGCGTTCAACACACCAACCGGCCACTATGAATATCTCGTCATGCCCTTCGGCCTCACCAATGCCCCAGCAGTTTTTCAAGCCCTAGTGAATGATATCCTCAGGGACATGCTAAATACGTTCGTATTTGTGTACCTTGACGATATTTTAATATTCTCAAAGACTCTGTCAGAACACACGCTCCACGTCCGGTTGGTCCTGCGCCGCCTGCTGGAGAACTCTCTTTTCGTGAAGGCAGAGAAGTGCGAGTTCCATGCCAAGACCGTTTCATTCCTGGGGTATGTGGTGACCGAGGGCAGCATTCGGATGGATCTCACGAAGGTGTCGGCTGTCACTTCCTGGCCAGTTCCTGAGTCTCGGAAGAAGTTGCAACAGTTCCTGGGCTTTGCCAACTCTTATAGGAGATTCATCAGAAACTATAGCACAGTGGCTGCACCCCTCACCGGGCGCTAACCAGCACTAAACAACCGTACCAATGGACATCAGCTGCTGATAAGGCCTTCAATATCCTCAAGACATGTTTCACTTCTGCTCCCATCCTCCAGATGCCAGATGCAGCAAGGCAGTTTGTGGTGGAGGTAGATGCTTCGGACGTGGGAGTGGGTGCAGTGCTTTCTCAAAGAGCAGCTGAGGATGGCAAGATGCACCCTGTGCCTTCTACTCCCGTCGGCTAACCCCTGGAATGCAACTACGACATTGGGAACCGCGAGCTGTTGGCTGTCAAGCTCGCCCCTTGAAGAATGGCGGCACTGGTTAGAGGGGGTCAAAGGAACCATTCGTAGTGTGGACAGACCACAAGAACCTGGAGTATATCCAAACAGCCAGGAGGCTGAACTCCCGTCAACAGCGGTGGTCTCTGTTCTTTACGCGCTTCAATTTCACGCTCTCCTACCGCCGGGATCTCGCAACATCAAACCTGATGCTCTTTCCCCGGATGTTTCAGAAGAGACGAGACCACCGCCATGACAGCTCCCATTCTTCCCAGCCACTTGGTCGTAGCGGCCCTCACCTGGGAGATCGAGAAGCAGGTCATGGAGGCTCTTCGGGACCAGCCAGGTCCAAGCACCAGCGCCCCCAACCGTCTGTTTGTTCCAGCAAATCTCAGGTCACCTGTGATTCAGTGGGGGGCACGAATCCCGTCTGGCCTGTCATCCCGGCATCACTCGCACCCTTCATCTGGTCCGCCAGCGGTTCTGGTGGCGGGGGATGAGACGGGATGTCCGAGAATTCATCCGAGCTTGTCCCACTTGTAACGAAACAAGACTCCCAACCAGCCTCCTGCTGGGTTGCTGCAACCCTACTCATACCCAAGAGGCCCTGGTCCCACGTTTCACTGGACTTTGTTACGGGCCTTCCGCCCTCTGACGGACACACAGTCATCCTTTACCATTGTTGACCGCTTTAGTAAGATGACCCACTTCGTGCCCCTTCCCCAAACTACCCTCTGCTAAAGAGACCTCCCAGGTGGTCCTGGAACATGTGTTTCGTATCCATGGCCTACCCCAGGATATAGTGTCAGACCGGGGCCCGCAATTCTCAGCAACCTTTTGGAAGGAGTTCTGTCATCTCCTTGGGGCCACCGCCAGCCTATCGTCTGGATTCCACCACGAGTCAAACGGCCAGACTGAACGCATGAACCAGGAGCTGGAGAAGGCACTGAGGTGTGTGGCTTCCCAAAATCCCGGGCCTGGGCTCAACACCTGCTCTGGGTGGAATATGCCCATAATTCACTCACCAGTTCCTCCACCGGGCTCTCCCCCTTTCAGTGTGTCTACGGGTATCAACCTCCACTGTTTGCCAGCCAGGAGGCGGATGCTACCTGTCCGTCTGCTCTTGCGTATGCCCGCCGCTGCCGCCGCACTTGGGCCCAGGCTCGCACTGTGCTCCTGAAGTCTGGAACCAGCTGCGCCGTCGGTACCAACCGACGGAGGACCCCAACACCTACTTACCGGGTTGGTCAGAAGGTCTGGCTGTCTGCCAGGATCTGCCGCTGCGGGTTTGTATCACGAAGCTGGCCCCTCGCTTCATTGGTCCTTTTCCTGTGCAGAAAGTCATCAGTCCAACGGCGGTCCGACTTCAGTTGCCCGCTTCCATGCGGTCCACCCCACCTTCCCACGTCTCCAAGGTCAAGCCGGTCCATGAAAGTCCCCTGGTCCCTGCAGCTCCGGCGCCACCTCCTCCGCGCCTCGTAGATGGCGGTCCTGTCTTCACCGTCCGGCGGCTGCTCGCTCTAGGCGAAGGGGGTAGGGGTCTCAGTACCTCGTTGATTGGGAGGGATATGGTCAGAGGAGAGGACCTGGATCCCGGCCAGGAGGATAGTGGACCGGACCCTTATCACTGACTTCCACCGACTACATCCTGATCAGCCTGCAATCCGTAGGGGCCGTCCAAGAGGGGTTCCTAGCCGTCCGGCCCGCCCTGCTCCTGTCTCAGTGCCTGTCCTGTCTCCCGACCGTGACCCTCCAGCTCCTTCTGAGGATGAGGAGATTCACTCGGACCGCTCGGAGGAGTTCTGACCCGCCGCCTGCTCCCCTCCACCCTCCCGGCATGATGTTGTTCTTGGGACTTCTAGGGCCGTCCCTTGGGGGTCCTGTCATGAGCACTCTCTCTCCCTGGTAGCTACATTAATTGCATTCAATTATCTTCCACTCTGCTCACCTCCCTCTCTCTACTCAGCCTAACTAGCTCCACCTGCCCTGCTCTGCTCTTGTTACCTGGCCAGCTGCACTGCATTTCCCACTCACCATCCTCACCTTGCCTCACTCTGTTCTAATTACTCTGCCAGCTAAACTGCATTTCCCCACTACCTCTCCCAGTATATCAAGCCCTGTTTTTCAGCCAAGCCCTGTCAGATCGTCTTCAAACCCGGACCAGTAACCTGCCTGTCTGCGCTCTGACTCCTGTTTGTGATACCGATCCTTTCTTGACTGCCTCCTTGTTCTACTGCCCCGTCTATCCCAACCTGCCTTCTGGACCTCGACTACTCTCCGATCTTCAGCCCCCTCCGGTAACTCGTTTCTGCCTTCTGTCTCTCACCACGATATTTGCCCAGCCCTGATCGGTACTTCTGCCTGCCATTCATATTGCTGTTGTGTGTGTGTGTTCCCCCAGGTCTCCGACCACCAGATGAGCGTGCCCAGACGTTTCACCACCCTCAGCCCGATACGCGCTCCATCACTGGGAACACACCTAAGCACTTGGACTGGACACCCCCGGACATTTGGTGCCCCGGAGCACAGGTACCCACAGGAGGACCCTGAAAGATCCCTGACACCCCTGGGACTCCTCTTCCCGCCTGTAACCTTGAATAAGAACTCTGAATTTGAACTTGCGCTCTTGGGTCCTCTTCTGTTCGTGACAATATTAATATATGAAGATTGTGAAATTCACAAAGTACTTTAACAACTGTTACACAGTCAGTTTCATTATGTTTTCATGTGCCATGATTCTGACATTTGACATATGATCCTCATAGGATTATGCTACATAGTTTCAGTGTTGCAGTAAATGTAATCTCAATTCAATACGATGTGCATATACATATAGCCAAATAAGATTTCCCTGAAGTTTCCTCTGGGGAAAAACAAAGTTATTCTATTTAACCCATGTTCACTGACTGTAATCTGTGACGCTAGTGTCCTAATATGTTTGTGACGTTCCACGGAACCCACGTTATTGTTTTAAACTCGATTCTGATTGGCTTGCAGGACATTCAACTATGTGAGTTATACATTTTGAATGTGCTTTTACGTCAGTGTGACAGATTCACAATACCGAGCGTTTCTCAAACGGTCCTGCGGTTTTATCTGCCTAACGGTATCTTCACGCCACGACTGGATAGGCCTTTTGGATACGCTTGTCCAAGGTAAGCATATGCGTCAAGATATAGCCTACTTTTAATGTTTTAGTTCCGAACTCAAAATACTCAAGTCAAGTGATTAATCATAAAAAGTTAGTTGTTTTGAATGAGCATTCCAATGGCCATTGCTGTTTTTGGACTATGAGACCCTCGGCTATATACTATGATGAGACAATAACAAGCATAGATTATGCATTACGCATTGCACGAGTCAGTGTCCAGGAAGGAATATAAAGTTGCTATTTTTGCGAATAATCAGTTGACACTGACTCGTTCAATGGGTAATGCAAAATATATGCATGTTATTTGCTCATCATAGTATATAGCCCAGGGTCTCATAGTCCAAAAACAGCATGGCCACTGGAACGCTCATTGATGGAATATTCCATATTACCATGGCAGTTATGCATTACAAATTCACAATATTACTTGTATTTCAATGATTCATAAAGGCCCAAGACATAAAGTAGCCTGCAATCATTCCATTGCTGACCCATCGGATGGTTATCACATAGAGGATTGGCTTAATCTAGAATCATGGATACCTTTCATGTGAGTACTCACACACCAGATTTTTTACATACCTCAGAAGGACCAACTGGGATTGCAATATCTGGAAGCACTGTCTCATGTACAATTGTTCATGTTATCTCTGAAATGTCTAACAAAATGTTGACTTGACCGTTTCATCAAGATCTGCGCATCACAAGTTGGAACTAGTGGTCAAAATTGGGACAATGTTGCCCAAAATAAATGTTTTCATGGAGGTAAGCACTACACTTCTGATGGGTTTAAAGATTGTATCGTATCACTTTATCTAAAAGTTTGAAAGTAAACCCCAGCTGTTGTTATTCTTTTCCCAGGGAAGAACAATCCCCCATATGCCATGAATGTTTCATTGCTGAACAACTATAGATATTTTTCCTCTAATTTGGCTCACGTTCCTCCAACAGTGAACAAGACCTGCCAACAGAGCTCACTGGAGCAGGGAGACATCCCTTCGGCACCTGACAAAGTACACTTTTTTCTTCTAAATAACACTATAGTAACATCTTCTGCACAAAGGTACATTCCTAATAAGATTGGTGTTAAGTGAGAAAGAATCCTAAAGATGGTCCAATGGGCATTGTCTGAAGCCTCTCATCACCTCAGTATGTTGAACCACCTGATTTCCTATAGGATTCAGATCCTGCTGAACGATGTTAAGCAGTCGATTAACCACATTCAGGGGAAGCTGAACACCATGCAGGGGCAGTGTATTGAGTTGCAGACTGCCATATATAAGGTTGTGCCAGATGAGTTTCAGATACAGAAGAATAAGTCTATGATGGTATGGTGATAATGATTGAGATGGTGATTATAATAATGATGACTAGCGGTACCCCACCCTACGGCCGGTAAATCATTGGATCTGATTAATTCAGTTCAATGCAATTCAATCTTTGAGGACTGCAACCATAGAAATACAATTTATTTATGCTACTAATAAGCTATTGTCAACTTCCCATCAATGGTTATTTTGCTCACTGCTCACTGTGAATTGCTCACTGTTACCCTTTGTGTGCAACTATTATTGATTTCTCTCAGAAAAATAATTTGGTTGCAAATGTAACTGGGGCCATGTAAATAATTGTTAGGCTACTCATTTTGAATCCATTGGTGGCAACGTGTGGGACCATAAAAGTCTGTGTGCGACTGGGCACAGTAAAATAATGTGGTTGCTGACCTGCCCTACATCATAGAAGGCCCCTCACCATATGCCGCGTTCAAGTGCAAGTCAGAACTAGGAAACTCTGACATTTCTGATCCCAAGTTTCCCACATGTGAAGTATCAGAATCAACCAATAGGAAGCTCTACGCAAATAACTTATATTCATTTTAACTCTGAGGTTCCAAGTTTCCGATAGTACGTGAATGCGTCAATAATTGCCATGGTAATTTTTAATGTTCAGTTAGTGAGCATTATGGGTAATTGTCCTACATACTTACATCAAATGCTTTATGACAGCATCATCTCCTGTAGTTAAGAGTGCCATTCCAAACACATATTTTTTTAAATAAACAAAAATACAAAACACAGCGGAATATGCCTAAAATGAAGAACATCCACTCAAAATTGTAGAAGGAGATCCCCCGCAGCAAAGAGGCTTACGGTATTATAATATATTGTAGATAACATTAATGTAATTTGTGTATTTACAGTATCAGTACACGTACAAATGAATGTACATGTTTGGGATTGATCTACAATGAGTGTACAAAAACATTAAGAACAGCTTCCTAATATTGAGTTGGGTGGTGGACCAATCTTGATACACACGGAAAACTGTTCAGCATGAAAAACCCAGTAGCGTTGCAGTTCTTGACACAAACCGGTGCGCCTGGCACCTACTACCATACCCCATTCAAAGGTTCTTAAAAATGTTGTCTTGCCCATTCACCGTCTGAATGGCACACATACACAATCCATGTCTCAATTGTCTCAAGGCTTAAAAATTCTTCTTTAACCTCACTCCTCCCCTTCATCTACACTGAGAAGTGGATTTAACAAGTGACATCAATAAGAGATTATAGCTTTCACCTGGTCAGTCTATGTCATGGAAAGAGCAGGTGTTCTTAATGTTTTCCACACTCAGTGTATGTGACAATGATGTTATAGATTGTAAGTGGTTGATATTTTAGGGAATTACTATGTGTTCTATATTATACCTGCAGATCATCCCAGCAGCCGACGTTGCTGTACAGAGTGGGGGGAAACATCCAACATCGCTGGGCAGGGGAGGGGATCCTCCCAAAAGCCAACTTTGCTGCGCAGAGGGAGGAGGTCCTCCGAGCATCAGGCCTCATCCCTGCACAGAGGGATGGGATCCTCCAAACAACCAGTGTCCCTGCACAGAGGGAAGGGATTCTCCCAGCAGCCATCATCACGGCACAGAGGGAGGAGATCCTCCGAGCATCAGGCCTCATCCCTGCACAGAGGGATGGGATCCTCCAATCAACCAGTGTTCCTGCACAGAGGGAAGGGATTCTCCCAGCAGTCATCATCACTGCACAGAGGGAGTTGATCCTCCTGATGGCCAGTGTCACTGCGCAAAGGGAGGGAATCTTCCCAACAGCCAGCGTCCCTGCTCACAGGGAGTGGATCTTCCCAAAGGCCAGTGTTCCTGCACAGAGGGAGGGGATCCTCCCCACAGCCAGCGTCCCTGTGGAGAATGGAAACAATCATCCACAACCACCTCCCATCATCCCCATGTTGGCACCACTGTGGAAATGGGATGGTGCAGTGTGTACTCCACCTGTGGATTTCTATTCCAAGAGAAGAGGTCATTTAAGCCTTATCTAATAAGTAAAGACATTGCCATTGTAATAGCGTGGGAATAAGTTGTGACAGACCAAATGTGTATGTATGGCTCATGTGAGTGTATGGCTGAAATACTTTCATGCATTTTCTACATAAAACAGGTTTATCTCTATTTTCTATTTACATTTTCGTCATTTAGCAGACACTCTTATCCAGAGCGATTTACAGTAGTGAGTGTATACATTTTCGTAATCCAGTCAATCTCTCCAGGATATCGCAGGGATTTTGGTGAAATTTGCAGGCAAATATGCTAGATTTTGCTGCGGCAATTCTTGCGAAAATGAGCTGACAAGGGAAACATTTGTTGACGTGTGGCTTGATTGAACCTTATTATGCAGTAAATGTGCAGTGATTGGTTGAAATTGCGAGCCCTCTTTTTGTAATATGTTAATGGGTCAGTTCTATGCGATAATATTGCGATGATTTGACTGTTTTATGCCGAAATACATTTACATTGAAATAATGCGGCGATTGGCAAATTTGCAAGCCCTCACATAATATGCCGGGATTTGTTGATTTTGAAACAACAACAAAATGTGATCGCAGCATCCTTGAGGAACCTTCCAGTAATCCCTGTGACTGCTTGGAGGTTAAGATTGGGTTGTAACAGAGTATCAGAGCAAGACGTTCCTACCTGTCAGCTAGTGATTGTTCTGTATGGTGACATGAGCAGAGTCGCCTGACTTCTCCCACTTATTACAGATGTCCGGCTTAGATATGTTGAGCATCCTGCTATGATGTCCATCACCAAGCCAGAACACTCCGAGGCCAACCCTCAGTGCCAGACTGGCAGCCGGCCGGTGGCTGAGCCCGAGACCCCTGCTGTTCACAAGAACAGTGGAAGCTGGCTCAGCTGGGTCTTTGGGAGTGGAAAAGTTAATAAGAAGGAGGTTCATCTACCTGAGGACAAAGACAGATCTGTAAGGAACCTGTTATTTACAGTATATTCTATGTAGAGACAATTGAGTGGATTATTCTTTTTTCATTTTTGGCTTGCTTCACATTGCTAATATCTTCTTCCTCAGATTGTCTGGGATCCAACTCTGCACAGATGGGTTGACAAAACTGAGCCCAAGGCTGAGGTATACACTTAAATTACATTCAATAAAAAGCAGTGAAAGACCATTGTATTTCAACTGTGCAAATGTTACTAACAATTTAGAAAATGTGTTGATGTGAGAATATACTCCTCAAGTATATTCTCATCAACTCCTCCCATTCATGAATGGAGCATTTGTCTGTACCATCTCCTCTATATGTAGGAGGTTCCTTTACATCTGATTGCATGATGAACTTCATTTTACTGAGGTCTACATATCCTGCTGACTCTGAGTGATGATCACTTATCTTTTCTGTACTTACTGGTGGCTCATGAGTGCTGGACCTGCCACTCTGTATTTCCTCCCTAATGGAGCTCCCTATTTCCTGGGCTAGCTGAGTGACCAGCTCAGCTAAACCATCTACAGGGGCATTTTGATTAACACTAGATGAAGGGCTTTCATCAGTATTTTTAGTGGAGCAAAACATGGGGGAACCTACTGCACCTACACGCTTTACAGGTGTTTGATCAGGGTATGAGAAAAACCTCCCCATCCCAGCAGTGAATTTGGGTTCATCATCACCATTATAAGATGCCATGTCACTAAACCACTAATGTTATGTTAAAATGTCTGTTGATGAACACACTTCTATATTAGTTAACCATAAACAGCACTCTCAATACATCGTTTTCAGAAAAGAAATAAACAGGAGAGAATATAGACTGCAGATTCGCTTTTTGCCCCAAGGCGGCAGGAGTACCTTAATGATGTAAACAGAGTCTCTAGAGCAGCAGCGCCGCGGTGATTGAGCTGACGTCGATCAACGATGAATCCGGGTCTAGAAGGCCCCATAACCGGCACTGTACTGCACGGCTGTATCTCTGCGTTGTGTGTGATTGATTGGGACTATAGACGTGGACTTCGGAGATCAGGCTGTTTTAATGAATCAGAATTATCTCTGCATCCAAAAGAAAAGACAAAACATTTGTAGAGCACAAATATGTTCTGCCCATTGTCGCCTCTTTCTACAACATAGACGCACAATACAAAGGACTGGGATCAGTCGAGGAGCTAGCCATGTTCACACATACAATACCTTAGCTAGCTAGTAACCATGTTAATATCATCCTAAAAATTACAATTGCATCTTAACAATACCATCCACTCATGAGTAAACTCTAAATATACAACATTATTCATGAACAAAACACTGTGTGTATGACTTTGTGCTTGAAGGAATCAAACTTTTCTAAAGAGGACAGAAAAAGCGTGCCTACCTCTCATAGTGCATCAACATTATTTGAGCACGCAGGGCAAAACGTAAGTACACACTCTCCTTTTCCCAGGATGCAGGAATGCATAATAACAAATCAACATGCTATATTAATATCTGAAGATTGTGAAATTCACAAAGTACTTTAACAACTGTTACACAGTCAGTTTCATTATGTTTTCATGTGCCATGATTCTGACATTTGACATATGATCCTCATAGGATTATGCTACATAGTTTCAGTGTTGCAGTAAATGTAATCTCAATTCAATACGATGTGCATATACATATAGCCAAATAAGATTTCCCTGAAGTTTCCTCTGGGGGAAAAAAAAGTTATTCTATTAAACCCATGTTCACTGACTGTAATCTGTGACGCAAGTGGCCTAATATGTTTGTGACGTTCCACGGAACCCACGTTATTGTTTTAAACTCGATTCTGATTGGCTTGCAGGACATTCAACTATGTGAGTTATACATTTTGAATGTGCTTTTACGTCAGTGTGACAGATTCACAATACCGAGCGTTTCTCAAACGGTCCTGCGGTTTTATCTGCCTAACGGTATCTTCACGCACGACTGGATAGGCCTTTTGGATACGCTTGTCCAAGGTAAGCATATGCGTCAAGATATAGCCTACTTTTAATGTTTTAGTTCCGAACTCAAAATACTCAAGTCAAGTGATTAATCATAAAAGTTAGTTGTTTTGAATGAGCATTCCAATGGCCAATGCTGTTTTTGGACTATGAGACCCTCGGCTATATACTATGATGAGACAATAACAAGCATAGATTATGCATTACGCATCGCACGAGTCAGTGTCCAGGAAGGAATATAAAGTTGCTATTTTTGCGAATAATCAGTTGACACTGACTCGTTCAATGGGATGACTATGTGATCACGCTCTCCGTAGCCGATGTGAGTAAGACTTTTAAGCAGGTCAACATTCACAAGGCCAGGACGTGTACTCCGAGCATGTGCTGACCAACTGGCAAGTGTCTTCACTGACATTTTCAACATGTCCCTGACTGAGTCTGTAATACCAACATGTTTCAAGCAGACCACCATAGTCCCCGTGCCCAAGAACTCTAAGATAACCTGCCTAAATGACTACCGACCCGTAGCACTGACGTCTGTAGCCATGAAGTGCTTTGAAAGACTGGTCATGGCTCACATCAACAGCATAATCCCAGAAACCCTAGACCCACTCCAATTTGCATACCGCCCCAACAGATCCACAGATGATGCAATCTCTATCGCACTCCACACTGCCCTTTCCCACCTGGACAAGAGGAACACCTACGTGAGAATGCTATTCATTGACTACAGCTCAGCATTCAACACCATAGTGCCCTCTAAGCTCATCACTAAGCTAAGGATCCTGGGACTAAACACCTCCCTCTGCAACTGGATCCTGGACTTCCTGACGGGCCGCCCCCAGGTGGTAAGGGTAGGTAACAACACATCTGCCACACTGATCCTCAACACGGGGGCCCTCAGGGGTGCGTGCTCAGTCCCCTCCTGTACTCTCTGTTCACCCATGACTGCATGGCCAGGGCACGACTCCAACACCATCATTAAGTTTGCCGACGACACAACAGTGGTAGGCCTGATCACCGACAACGATGAGACAGCCTATAGGGAGGAGGTCAGAGATCTGGCCGTGTGGTGCCAGGACAACAACCTCTCCCTCAACGTGACCAAGACAAAGGAGATGATTGTGGACTACAGGAAAAAAAAAGAGGACTGAGCACGCCCCCATTCTCATCGACGGGGCTGTAGTGGAACAGGTTGAGAGCTTCAAGTTCCTTGGTGTCCACATCACCAACGAACTATCATGGTCCAAACAGACCAAGACAGTCGTGAAGAGGGCACGACAAAGCCTATTCCCCCTCAGGAGACTAAAAAGATTTGGCATGGGTCCTCAGATCCTCAAAAATTCTACAGCTGCACCATCGAGAGCATCCTGACTGGTTGCATCACCGGCTGGTATGGCAACTGCTTGGCCTCTGACCGCAAGGCACTACAGAGGGTAGTGCGTACGGCCCAGTACATCACTGGGGAAAAGCTCCCTGCCATCCAGGACCTCTATACCAGGCGGTGTCAGAGGAAGGCCCTCAAAATTGTCAAAGACTCCAGCCACCCTAGTCATAGACTGTTCTCTCTGCTACCGCACGGCAAGCGGTACCGGAGTGCCAAGTCTAGGTCCAAAAGACTTCTCAACAGCTTCTACCCCCAAGCCATAAGACTCCTGAACAGCTAATCATGGCTACCTGGACTATTTGCACTGCCCCCCCACCCCATCCTTTTTACGCTGCTGCTACTCTGTTAAGTATTTATGCATAGTCACTTTAACTCTACCCACATGTACATATTACCTCAACTACCTCAACTAGCCGGTGCCCCCGCACATTGACTCTGCAACGGTACCCCCCTGTATATATAGCCTCCCTACTGTCACTTTATTTTACTGTATATATAGCCTCCCTACTGTCACTTTATTTTACTGTGTATATAGCCTCCCTACTGTCACTTTATTTTACTGTATATATAGCCTCCCTACTGTCACTTTATTTTACTGTATATATAGCCTCCCTACTGTCACTTTATTTTACTTCTGCTCTTTTTTTCTCAACACTTTTTTTGTTGTTGTTTTATTCTTACTTTTTTTGTTTAAAATAAATGCACTGTTGGTTAAGGGCTGTAAGTAAGCATTTCACTGTAATGTCTGCACCTGTTGTATTCGGCGCATGTGACCAATAAAATTTGATTTGATTTGATAATGCAAAATCTATGCATGTTATTTGCTCATCATAGTATATAGCCCAGGGTCTCATAGTCCAAAAACAGCATGGCCACTGGAACGCTCATTGATGGAATATTCCATATTACCATGGCAGTTATGCATTACAAATTCACAATATTACTTGTATTTCAATTATTCATAAAGGCCCAAGACATAAAGTAGCCTGCAATCATTCCATTGCTGACCCATCGGATGGTTATCACATAGAGGATTGGCTTAATCTAGAATCATGGATACCTTTCATGTGAGTACTCACACACCAGATGTTTTACATACCTCAGAAGGACCAACTGAGATTGCAATATCTGGAAGCACTGTCTCATGTACAATTGTTAATGTTATCTCTGAAATGTCTAACAAAATGTTGACTTGACCGTTTCATCAAGATCTGCGCATCACAAGTTGGAACTAGTGGTCAAAATTGGGACAATGTTGCCCAAAATAAATGTTTTCATGGAGGTAAGCACTACACTTCTGATGGGTTTAAAGATTGTATCGTATCACTTTATCTAAAAGTTTGAAAGTAAACCCCAGCTGTTGTTATTCTTTTCCCAGGGAAGAACAATCCCCCATATGCCATGAATGTTTCATTGCTGAACAACTATAGATATTTTTCCTCTAATTTGGCTCACGTTCCTCCAACAGTGAACAAGACCTGCCAACAGAGCTCACTGGAGCAGGGAAACATCCCGTCATCCCTTCGGCACCTGACAAAGTACACTTTTTTCTTCTAAATAACACTATAGTAACATCTTCTGCACAAAGGTACATTCCTAATAAGATTGGTGTTAAGTGAGAAAGAATCCTAAAGATGGTCCAATGGGCATTGTCTGAAGCCTCTCATCACCTCAGTATGTTGAACCACCTGATTTCCTATAGGATTCAGATCCTGCTGAACGATGTTAAGCAGTCGATTAACCACATGCAGGGGAAGCTGAACACCATGCAGGGGCAGTGTATTGAGTTGCAGACTGCCATATCTAAGGTTGTGCCAGATGACTCTCAGATACAGAAGAATAAGTCTATGATGGTATGGTGATAATGATTGAGATGGTGATTATAATAATGATGACTAGCGGTACCCCACCCTAAATCATTGGATCTGATTAATTCAGTTCAATGCAATTCAATCTTTGAGGACTGCAACCATAGAAATACAATTTATTTATGCTACTAATAAGCTATTGTCAACTTCCCATCTATGGTTATTTTGCTCACTGCTCACTGTGAATTGCTCACTGTTACCCTTTGTGTGCAACATTATTGATTTCTCTCAGAAAAATAATTTGGTTGCAAATGTAACTGGGGCCATGTAAATAATTGTTAGGCTACTCATTTTGAATCCATTGGTGGCAACGTGTGGGACCATAAAAGTCTGTGTGCGACTGGGCACAGTAAAATAATGTGGTTGCTGACCTGCCCTACATCATAGAAGGCCCCTCACCATATGCCGCGTTCAAGTGCAAGTCGGAACTAGGAAACTCTGACATTTCTGATCCCAAGTTTCCCACGTGTGAAGTATCAGAATCAACCAATAGGAAGCTCTACGCAAATAACTTATATTCATTTTAACTCTGAGGTTCCAAGTTTCCGATAGTACGTGAATGCGTCAATAATTGCCATGGTAATTTTTAATGTTCAGTTAGTGAGCATTATGGGTAATTGTCCTACATACTTACATCAAATGCTTTATGACAGCATCATCTCCTGTAGTTAAGAGTGCCATTCCAAACACATATTTTTTGAAATAAACAAAAATACAAAACACAGCGGAATATGCCTAAAATGAAGAACATCCACTCAAAATTGTAGAAGGAGATCCCCCGCAGCAAAGAGGCTTACGGTATTATAATATATTGTAGATAACATTAATGTAATTTGTGTATTTACAGTATCAGTACACGTACAAATGAATGTACATGTTTGGGATTGATCTACAATGAGTGTACAAAACATTAAGAACAGCTTCCTAATATTGAGTTGGGTGGTGGACCAATCTTGATACACACGGAAAACTGTTCAGCATGAAAAACCCAGTAGCGTTGCAGTTCTTGACACAAACCGGTGCGCCTGGCACCTACTACCATACCCCATTCAAAGGTTCTTAAAAATGTTGTCTTGCCCATTCACCGTCTGAATGGCACACATACACAATCCATGTCTCAATTGTCTCAAGGCTTAAAAATTCTTCTTTAACCTCACTCCTCCCCTTCATCTACACTGAGAAGTGGATTTAACAAGTGACATCAATAAGAGATTATAGCTTTCACCTGGTCAGTCTATGTCATGGAAAGAGCAGGTGTTCTTAATGTTTTCCACACTCAGTGTATGTGACAATGATGTTATAGATTGCAAGTGGTTGATATTTTAGGGAATTACTATGTGTTCTATATTATACCTGCAGATCATCCCAGCAGCCGACGTTGCTGTACAGAGTGGGGGGAAACATCCAACATCGCTGGGCAGGGGGAGGGGATCCTCCCAAAAGCCAACTTTGCTGCGCAGAGGGAGGAGGTCCTCCGAGCATCAGGCCTCATCCCTGCACAGAGGGATGGGATCCTCCAAACAACCAGTGTCCCTGCACAGAGGGAAGGGATTCTCCCAGCAGCCATCATCACGGCACAGAGGGAGGAGATCCTCCGAGCATCAGGCCTCATCCCTGCACAGAGGGATGGGATCCTCCAATCAACCAGTGTCCCTGCACAGAGGGAAGGGATTCTCCCAGCAGTCATCATCACTGCACAGAGGGAGTTGATCCTCCTGATGGCCAGTGTCACTGCGCAAAGGGAGGGAATCTTCCCAAAGGCCAGTGTTCCTGCACAGAGGGAGGGGATCCTCCCCACAGCCAGCGTCCCTGTGGAGAATGGAAACAATCATCCACAACCACCTCCCATCATCCCCATGTTGGCACCACTGTGGAAATGGGATGGTGGAGTGTGTACTCCACCTGTGGATTTCTATTCCAAGAGAAGAGGTCATTTAAGCCTTATCTAGTAAGTAAAGACATTGCCATTGTGATAGCGTGGGAATAAGTTGTGACAGACCAAATGTGTATGTATGGCTCATGTGAGTGTATGGCTGAAATACTTTCATGCATTTTCTACATAAAACAAGTTTAGCTCTATTTTCTATTTACATTTTTGTCATTTAGCAGACACTCTTATCCAGAGCGATTTACAGTAGTGAGTGTATACATTTTCGTAATCCAGTCAATCTCTCCAGGATATCGCAGGGATTTTTGTGATATTTGCAGGCAAATATGCTAGATTTTGCTGCGGCAATTCTTGCGAAAATGAGCTGACAAGGGAAACATTTGTTGACGTGTGGCTTGATTGAACCTTATTATGCAGTAAATGTGCGGTGATTGGTTGAAATTGCGAGCCCTCTTTTTGTAATATGTTAATGGGTCAGTTCTATGCGATAATATTGCGATGATTTGACTGTTTTATGCCGAAATACATTTACATTGAAATAATGCGGCGATTGGCAAATTTGCAAGCCCTCACATAATATTTCGGGATTTGTTGATTTTGAAACAACAACAAAAATGTGATCGCAGCATCCTTGAGGAACCTTCCAATAATCCCTGTGACTGCTTGGAGGTTAAGATTGGGTTGTAACAGAGTATCAGAGCAAGACGTTCCTACCTGTCAGCTAGTGATTGTTCTGTATGGTGACATGAGCAGAGTCGCCTGACTTCTCCCACTTATTACAGATGTCCGGCTTAGATATGTTGAGCATCCTGCTATGATGTCCATCACCAAGCCAGAACACTCCGAGGCCAACCCTCAGTGCCAGACTGGCAGCCGGCCGGTGGCTGAGCCCGAGACCCCTGCTGTTCACAAGAACAGTAGAAGCTGGCTCAGCTGGGTCTTTGGGAGTGGAAAAGTTAATAAGAAGGAGGTTCATCTACCTGAGGACAAAGACAGATCTGTAAGGAACCTGTTATTTACAGTATATTCTATGTAGAGACAATTGGGTGAATTATTCATTTTTCATTTTTGGCTTGCTTCACATTGCTAATATCTTCTTCCTCAGATTGTCTGGGATCCAACTCTGCACAGATGGGTTGACAAAACTGAGCCCAAGGCTGAGGTATACACTTAAATTACATTCAATAAAAAGCAGTGAAAGACCATTGTATTTCAACTGTGCTAATGTTACTAACAATTTAGAAAATGTGTTGATGTGTTTTACAGAACAAGCTTGTACCACCAACTCCACCGATGGGGATGTATGGATTTCAGGGGAACCCTGGCAGTGTCCCCAAAGGAGTGAATCCTTACTCCATGAAAGCAGGTGAATATTGTTTTAGACTACATGTGGTTTAACTCCAAGAATCTGTCAGCCAATCATAGCTTTCCCTGGTGATCTCCTGCTAACACCTTTCCCACTACCAGCAGGTCTATGGGGCAGCAGATACCCTACAATGCATTACACTGATGGGACCAACTCAAAGCCTCCAAGCCAGGGGCCTGGACCACTTCCTCGACAGCTCTCTGGCCTGCTCCCTCCCTCACACTTTGACCTTATGGCACCAATGATTGTGCCACCTGACACTCTACCCTACTGATGTATGAATCTGGAAAATCCTTCCAAAATGTATCCATTCATCATTAACTGAGCTTTTACTTTAACATAGCAAAAGGCTGAAGTAGCACGGATGTTAACTATTTTAATTTTTGTCCAACAGGCAAATTCACCATACATTTTTCAGCATAAAAAAACGTCAGCATTGAACATTTATTAAAAGATCATCTTTTAATTATATCTCTCCTTCGGGTCGTCATGTTATATTTAATTTGATGTGTTCTATCATAATTGACCATGCTCATTGCTTGTGCATTGCTTTACGTTACATACTGTACAGACAAGTATATTTGACACACAACAAACCCATCTAATGACACTGGTTTTATCGTCTCATTGGTTGATTCAGGAAATGTAACTCATCTGCTTGACTGGAAACAATATTATTCTTTCATTCAGAGGGCACATGGTTGGTGATTGTAGACACAGGTTAACTCAGTTGATTTTAATTGCTGAAAGGCCAAGGCGAGTGAGCACAATTGAGAGATGGTCCGTGCAATCCAGGTTCCTTGGGACGTCCTTACCCCATTGAAGTTGAAATGTAAAATAGTTAGGGTTAGGTAAGGGTTATGGTTAAGGTTTAGAGTAAGGACGTCCCAAGGATTCCGAATAGCACTGAGCACTGAAAGATGACTGTGAGAATTTGAATCTCCAGTCTGTCACAGCACAAGCATTGGTGTATATGGCCATTTGTTTTTATTCATTTTTCAATTTTATAACACACAGCAGGTCAATACAAACACTGCAGTAAATTAATGTGAGATGAATAAATTACAGTGAGTCTGATTCCCAGAAAATGCATCCAAAGAGATTTTAGAGAACATTAAAGGCCCAATGCAGCCATTCTTATCTTAATATCAAATCATTTCTGGGTAACAATTAAGTATCTTACTGTAATAGTTTACAATTAAAATGGTCAAAAAGAAACAAATAGTTTTTTAGTAAAATAAACTTTCTCAGGCAAGAATTTTGCTAGGACTATCTGGGAGTGGTCTGAGTTGGGAGGGGGGGAATATTTAATCTGAAAACTAGCTGTTATTGGCAGAGGTTTGGAACGCTCTTTGTTATTGGTCTATATAAACCTATATCACCTGGTGATGTCACCAGGCAAGCCAAAACTCCAACCATGCAAAACCTGCTGATTAGAAGGTCCTGTGTAGATTGTGTTTTCAACCAGCAACTATCAGGAAATAACTTTTACAGTGTTAGTTTCATTAGCCGTTGTACAATATGATACAAAACACAGGAAAAACTGCATTTATTGTTGTGAAATTGCTAGATATTATTTGTTAGATATTACTGCACTGTTGGGAGCTAGAAACACAAGCTTTTCACTACACCCGCAATAATATCTGTTAAACGTGTATGTGATTGACTGCACTGGGCCTTTAACATTGTGAGCTCACTGTTGCATGTATTCTCATAAGAATATTCTCTGTTGAAAAGCTGAAGGTCATCTTTCAATTATTATATATTTTTATTTTGTATTACGTCATTACAAAAACCTTTACATGTAACAGCTATCAGATCCTGTCTCAACATAGTATAAATATAAGACTCTGACCATAATCATCCATACATCAAAATAATGACTGACACTGACCACATTTAAATGTGCACAGTATTCCGAATAGTTGCTCATATCCAGCTTAAGGTCTTATTCGGGATAAGCTGTTTGCATGCACCTTTGATATCCCACTCATGAGTATGCCTGCTCCATCAATAAACAGAATATTCCTCATTTAAACTCATATGGGTTAAATGGAATAGTAACTGAAATACGGACACTGACTGTAGGCCTATAACCTCTCCAGTGGTGTAAAGTACTTAAATAGTACTTTAAAGTATTTTTACTTAAGTCGTTTTTGGGGGTATCTGTACTTTTCTTTAATATTGCTATTTTTTTTTTTACATCTTTTACTTCACTACATTCCTTAAGAAAATAATGTACTTTTTACTACATACATTTTCGCTGACATGCATAAGTACTCGTTACATTTTGAATGCTTAGCAGGACAGGAAAAGTGTCCAATTCATTTACATTTCAGTCATTTGTATCTAGAGCGATTTACAGTAGTGAGTGCATTCATTTTCATACTTTGCTCGAGCTAGTCCCACGTGGGAATCGAATCCACAATCCTGACATTGCACGTGCCATGCTCTACCAACTGAGCTACACCGGAACATGCCTCTATCAAGAGAACAGGTGTTCATCCCTACTGCCTCAGATCTGGTGGACTCATTAAACACACATGCTTTGTTTGTAAATGATGTCGGAGTGTTGGAGTGTGCCACTGGCTATCTGTAAATTTAAAAAACAAGAAAATTGTTCTGTCTGGTTTGCGTAATATAAGGAATTTGAAGTGATTTATATTTTTACTTTTGATACTTAAGTATATTTAAAACCAAATACTTTGACTTTTACTCAAGTAGTATTTTACTGGGTGACTTTCACTGTTACTTGAGTCATTATGACAATTAAACTGAACCTCTCACGTAGCATAATATCAACTCATGCAGAATTATGAATTTATTGCATTGAAATTATACAACAAATGTTAATTTTGTCTCGGGAACAGGAGTGGAGAAATATGATTTATTTATTTCAGCATCTCTTGAATAAATTTGAATGTGCGTGTAATGTGTTATCTTTGAAACTGTTATGCAAGCAGACAGTATTTCAACAACATAAAATATGCACCCAAGATGAACTGAAGTCTTGTTTTGTCGTTTTCTCAGCTTTTCATTCCTTAAAACCGGTAAAACTGATGACATTTGGACATTTTGCACAGCACCAAGCTTTCCACTGTTTTGGAGTTATTGTGTTTTCTCCCCGGTCCCTAAACAAAACAGACAACTTTACCGGTGTTAACTAGATTACTCATGTATTAATTCGAGCACTACTTTATTTAGTCTTCTGGGGCAACAAGTTATGACAGAAGAGCAGCTGCATGTATCAAACTATAGTCGACAAACAAACGGCCTATCCATTTTCGTAAATTATAATATTATAAGCAGAAACTAAATTAGGGGTGAAAGTAGCTAATAGTAAATTATAGTAAATTAATTATAGTAGGCTACATTATTATGGAATTATTATGGTGGATCGACCTGCGCAGGTAGCCTACTTTTTGAAGTGATTTGTTTGACAATCAGATGAAAATATCATGACACAACACCCATGATTTTTCTAAATTGACCCTGCGCCGACCGCAAAACCAAAAGTAAAGGGGATAAGATGTTTACTTGTCACAGTATCCTGAGGATGGCTCACCCCTCACAGTTCTGGGGGATTTCAACCTCCCTACGTCTACATTTGACTCATTTCTCTCTGCCTCCTTCTTTCCACTCCTCTCCTCTTTTGACCTCACCCTCTCACCGTCCCCCCCTACTCACAAGGCAGGCAATACGCTTGACCTCATCTTTACTAGATGCTGTTGTTCTACTAATCTCACTGCAACTCCCCTCCAAGTCTCCGACCACTACTTTGTATCCTTTTCTCTCTCCCTCTCCTCCAACACTACTCACTCTGCCCATACACAGATGGTAATGCGCCGTCTCCCTCCAATCTCCTGATTCTGCCTCCTCAATCCTCCTCTCCTCCCTTTCTGCATCCTTTGACTCTCTATGTCCCCTATCCTCCCGGCCGGCTCGGTCCACCCCTCCAGCTCCGTGGCTTGATGACTCATTGCGAGCTCACAGAACAGAGCTCTGGGCAGCTGAGCGGAAATGGAAGAAAACTAGACTCCCTGCGGACCTGGCATCTTTTCACTCCCTCCTCTCAGATCCTCCTCTCCACCCTCTCCGAGCTGGGCATCTCCGGCGCGGCTCACTCTTGGATTGCGTCCTACCTGACCGGTCGCTCCTACCAAGTGGCGTGGCGAGAAGCTGTCTCCGCACCACGTGCTCTCACCACTGGTGTCCCCCAGGGCTCAGTTCTAGGCCCTCTCCTATTCTCGCTATACACCAAGTCACTTGGCTCTGTCATATCCTCACATGGCCTCTCCTATCATTGCTACGCTGACGACACACAACTAATCTTCTCCTTTCCCCCTTCTGATAACCAGGTGGCGAATCGCATCTCTGCATGTCTGGCAGACATATCAGTATGGATGACGGATCACCACCTCAAGCTGAACCTTGGCAAGACGGAGCTGCTCTTCCTCCCGGGGAAGGACTGCCTGTTCCGTGATCTCGTCATCACGGTTGACAACTCTGTTGTGTCCTCCTCCCAGAGTGCGAAGAGCCTTTGCGTGACCTTGGACAACAACCTGTCGTTCTCCGCTAACATCAAGGCGGTGA
The DNA here is from genome assembly GCF_020615455.1 of Coregonus clupeaformis. Classification (NCBI taxonomy): domain Eukaryota; kingdom Metazoa; phylum Chordata; class Actinopteri; order Salmoniformes; family Salmonidae; genus Coregonus; species Coregonus clupeaformis. Next base: position 24,007 of record NW_025536257.1, read on the forward strand.
CCCGATCCTGTAGGTTCATGCTCTACAACATTCGGAGAGTACGACCCTGCCTTACACAGGAAGCGGCACAGGTCCTAATCCAGGCACTTGTCATCTCCCGTCTGGATTACTGCAACTCGCTGTTGGCTGGGCTCCCTGCCTGTGCCATTAAACCCCTACAACTCATCCAGAATGCCGCAGCCCGTCTGGTGTTCAACCTTCCCAAGTTCTCTCACGTCACCCCGCTCCTCCGCACACTCCACTGGCTTCCAGTTGAAGCTCGCATCTGCTACAAGACCATGGTGCTTGCCTACGGAGCTGTGAGGGGAACGTCACCTCCGTAACTTCAGGCTCTGATCAGTCCCTACACCCAAACGAGGGCATTGCGTTCATCCAACTCTGGCCTGCTGGCCCCCCTACCTCTGCGGAAGTACAGTTCCCGCTCAGCCCAGTCAAAACTGTTCGCTGCTCTGGCACCCCAATGGTGGAACAAGCTCCCTCACGACGCCAGGACAGCGGAGTCACTCACCACCTTTCACATTCATAAAATAAAGTGGTGATCCTAACTGACCTGAGACAGGGAATATTTACTAGGATTAAATGTCAGGAATTGTGAAAACTGAGTTTAAATGTAGTTGGCTAAGGTGTATGTAAACTTCCGACTTCAACTGTATGTTCGAAAAATCCAATGTATGCACCACACAGAATGCACTACAACTGCCTCTGACGCCTCGATCACACCAACAGTGCCTTGCATTTTGGTACACCAGAAGTACATTATTTTCAAATGGAACGCTGTGTTTGCCTTGCAGCATTGTGTTGCAGAGGCAGTTGCAGTGCATTCTGTGTTGGATTTATCAAACTGTATGCATCAAACCGTATGTGTAGACGGCTAGACAGAAATGGTAGCAGAAGGTGAATGCTGAACTTTTGTTGCACACATATCCAGATGATGCTGCGTCATGTGTGCGCCAAAAACACTATCAGTGTGATCGAGGCATGAAACGCAATGCTGCAAGGCAAAAGCAGCGTTCCATTGGAAATGAATGTACTTCTGGTGTAACCAAAATTGAACTACACGGTCGGTGTGATCGAGGCGTTCCCTAAAACGGAGGCGTGACAACAACGTGATTTTGGAGGTATGGCAACGCGAGACTACCAAAGCACAGACATCACGTTAGTTGCAGCAAACTGAAGCGCATCTAAAGTAAAATTGTTGTTCAGGTCAATTGTCTGTTTGGTGGAAAATGTGGGGAAAAACTTGTGAAATAACTTGCACACTACACTAGCTAAGTCACTGATGACACTTGCTATATGTCTTACATTGACGTTATGATTATGAGACGGGTGAATCAAAACCTTGCATGAGGTTGCATTATACTAACATTAGCCGCCTAACTAATGTTGGCTACCTAACTAAAATAGTTAGGTACAGTAGCTAACGTTAGGTACAAGCCGATTTAGCTAAATGTACTGATCAGTTGTGCTTGTGAGCTAATCCGCCCATTCTACCAACTGGCAGCGTAGTTAGAATAAAATGCGGTGATGTCTTCTCCGTTGCGACTCTTCTTCGGCCCTGTCATAATAATCCGATTTTCTTCTAATCCCTTTTGTTTTGAAGACAAATGTCTAAAACCCACAAATATTTTAGTGTGTAGGCCTGTGTCTTTTAAAAACACGAAAGTCTTCTGAACTAGTCTAGCTAGCTAGATAATTGTCTTCTTGCTAGAGTTCAATGCGGGCGCCATTACCATGTATAGCTAGCTACTGTGCAGAATTGTGAAACTAGCTACATTAAGGTCACGTGATCATACAGATGTTTTTCAAAATAAAGGTCCCTGAAAAATGTTACTTGGCTGTTAACAGGACGTTTCTCTGATTTAAAACCACCAAAAAATTGTGTTTTAAATTACTTCAACATATAATAGAAACAATATATTATAGAAATCAATTAACAAATATCGATTTACTGTATGATTTTGCATACTATAATGATAATGAGTTTTTTTGTTATAGTCCCCTGTAAAAAACAGCAACAACAACACAATACTAACACTGTTGCTGGAAGTATTAGTGTTTTTTAACTGCTAACAGAACATCATTTAATCATATTTTTAATACAGCTCCTCATTGCAGCTGCTTACAGCTGTTTTCTACTGTACTCTTAAAACTATAGAAGTTGCAGCATAAATGGGGGTGTTTTAGAATCTTCAGAGCCTTTCCTAAAAACATCCAGTGTCATACCATAGAGATTGACCACATAAATTCGTTTTTTCCTTCAGAAATGTACTGTCACCTCTAACATTCTCGACAAACTATGCAGGTATTCATAGGAATCACCCAGAGAGCTGCCATTACTTCATCTGGAATAACTTCTTCAAGCACGTTGACATCAAATCGGAGAACACCCATATTCTGAATAATAACACTGCCTTCCTCATAGAGTGTGATTCCTCCTAGAAGATCAAAGCTGCTGGAGGAATCTACCTCTTTGTTGGAGGTAGGTAGGGAGGATAATGATGATGGAATACAATAGAGTATAGATTGTATTTACTATATTATAAAGCTGCTGGAGGAATAGATGTTTTTGTTGGAGGTAGGTAGAATAATGACGATAGGATAGAATAGAGTATATTATTATTCAATTATATTCTCCACTGAACAATAATATAAACGCAACATGTAAAGTGTTGGTCCCATGTTTCATGAGCTGAAATAAAATATCTCAGAAATGTTCCATACAAACAAAAAGCTTATTTCTCTCAAATGATGTGCACAAATGTGTTTACATTCCTGTTAGTGAGCATTTCTCCTTTCCCAAGATAATCCATTCACCTGACAGGTGTGGCATATCAAGAAGCTGATTAAACAGCATGATCATTACACAGGTGCACCTTGTGCTGGGGACAATAAAAGGCCACTCTAAAATGTGCCGTTTTGTCACACAAAACAATGCCACAGATGTCTCAAGTTTTTAGTGAGCGTGCAATTGGCATGCTGACTGCAGGAATGTTAACCAGAGCTGTTGCCAGATAATTAAATGTTCATTTCTCTACCATAAGCCGACTCCAATGACGTTTTAGAGAATTTGGCAATACGTCCAACCGGCCTCACAACCGCAGACCATATGTATGGCATCGTGTGGGCGAGCGGTTTGCTGATGTCAACAGAGTGCCCCATGGTAGCGGTGGGGTTATGGTATGGGCAGGCATAAGCTACAGACAACGAACACAATTGCATTTTATCGATGGCAATTTGAATGCACAGTGATTCCGTGACAAGATCCTGAAGTCCATTGTCTTGCCATTCATCCGACACCATCACCTCATATTTCAGCATGATAATGCACAGCCCATGATGCAATTCTGAAAATGTCCCAGTTCTTCCATGGCCTGCATTCTCACCAGAAATGTCACCCATTGAGCATGTTTGGGATGCTCTGGATCGACATCTACGACAGCATGTTCCAGGTCCCGCCAATATCCAGCAGCTTCGCACAGCCATTGAAGAAGAGTGGGACAACATTCCACAGGCCACAATCAACAACCTGATCAACTCTATGCAAAGGAGATGTGTCGTGCTGCATGAGGCAAATGGTGGTCACACCAGATACTGACTGGTTTTCTGATCCACTTTTTTTTTTAAGGTATCTGTGACAAACAAATGCATATCTGTATTCCCAGTCATGTGAAATCCATAGATTAGGGCCTAGTGAATTTATTTCCAGTGGTGGAAAAAAAAAGTAGCCAATGCTCATACTTGAGTAAAAGTAAAGATACCTTAATAGAAAATGACTCAAGTAAAAGTGAAAGTCACCCAGTAAAATACTACTTGAGTAAAAGTCTAAAAGTATTTGGTTTTAAATATACTTAAGTATTGTAAGCAGGGGCGGTGTGTTCAATAGGGCGATATGGGCGACGCACTGCCAAACGGGAAAAGGAAGGGATTTTTTTTCTAATCAATTATATCACGGCAACAGTAGTTCAGTGTTCTAATCTAGACGTCTGATCTGCCAGCCACTAAATGTCCAATCAGGCTAAAGTCGTGCTTCAAATGTCCCCGCCCGTTTTGGGGCGATTTCAGTCAGGTTGAAAATCGCCCAGAAGTCTCTCATAGCCTCTAATGTAAAAATATTTTTTTTTCAAATTTCAGAGCTTTCAATACAATCTCTATGGGTTTCTGAGGGCTTGCACTTACGCGCTTTCGTCATACGTAACGTAACGTAACCATGAACGTAACTAAGAAACTACTCTTTCACCCTGAAGGCGGCACGGCAGACAGCACCGCTTGGACAGCGACTGGTGTAACCGACATGCACCATCTTTCAGAAAAGATTAAGAAAAATGAGCTGTCAAAGACCCACATTGATAGCTGTTTGAGATTGTCTGCTTTGGGGAGAGTGAATATTGCCACTCAACTGGATGAGGGATACAGGCTAGCTGTCCGCCGCCACAACGATGAGGTTAGCAACAGCAGAGTCGTGAACACTGTCTACGAGAATCGAGACGACCTCATAGAATGTTTTGAAGCCATCCGGACGGGTTCATTGGGTTCATTTGACCAGCCCACCGTACCAGAAGCTACAGAAGAAGGACATCGATGCTGTCTTTATCAAACGTGCCCTCGACAGCTTCGCAAGCAGTGTGCAGGCCATAAGGTAAGATAAAGATTAAACAATATCATTCGATCTTTCTCAAAGCAGAGCTTTATTTGAAAATGTATGCATGAAAGGAGACTGCATTTGTGTTTGAAATTACATTATTGTCATTATATATGGCCAGTGGTGTAATCTATCTTATTTTATATACTATGTGTACTGTACAGTGGTGCTCATAAGTGTATGAACACATTCTAAAGCTGACTAAAAAGAGGAATAAAAAAATAAAAAAATCATCTTTTGGAAATTGATCTTAATGACTTAATTAAAATCCAACCTTTAAGGACACCAATTTTCTTTTCTTTTTTATTCCTCTTTTTAGTCAACTTTAGCATGGGATCATAAGCTTATGAGCACCACTGTATACTGTGCTGAACATCCAGGCTATGTGAGACACAAAGGCTAACTTAAACACTAAAGACTTTATGCATCCCTGCCCATTTTAAGTGGAACTGAAGTATTTGTACTATACATGGATACATTGCATATACCTGTGCATCACATAGACAACAATACTGTACAAAGCCAACAAACACATTGGTCTGTTTGCCTTCAGGGACTCCTCTCAACAGCAGCTGCAAGAAGCAACAGGAGCCAAAAGACCCAGAACAGCTTTGAGAGAAGAGGAGAAGCAGAGGCTGTCTGAAGAGGTCTGCAACACCATCCTGGATCACACCAAAGAAAGGTTCTCTTTCTCTGGCCACCTTGTGAGTGCTACCTTACTGCAAGCAGACATGTTTGAAAGGTACTGCCATTCAAAAAAAATAAAAAAATCTGTTCATGTTCATTTTTACAAATCTATACAATTGGCCAGAATATGGTTGTTCATATTTACAAATCTATACAATTGGCCAGAATATGGTTGTTCATTTTTACAAAGCCATACATATTGTTTATGCAGTGTTGAGGAATGTGAAAGAACACCCTTGATTATTTTTACTGTGATAACTTATTTTGCTTTTGTAAGCCAACACTTTTGAGATCAGTCAATAAATGCTTCTGGTATTGACTTATATGCTGCCCCTGTCTTCATGTTGTTGCTGGACATATCTTTTTAAAAATGTGTGTAGGTCACCTAAATCATCAGAAAAATTGCCCCCCCTGAGAATTTTTTCAGGAGCCGCCACTGATTGTAAGTACATGTAATTGCTCAAATATACTTAAGTATCAAAAGTAAATGTACAAATAATTTCAAATCCCTTATATTAAGCAAACCAGACGGCACAATTTTCTTGTTTTTTTAAATTGAAAGCCAGGGGCACACTCCAACACTCAGACATCATTTACAAATGAAGCATGTGTGTTTAGTGAGTCCGCCAGATCAGAGGCAGTAGGGGCGACCAGGGATGTTCTCTTGATAATTGTGTGAATTTGACCCTTTTCCTGTCCTGCTAAGCATTCAAAATGTAAAGAGTACTTTTGGGTGTCAGGGAAAAATGTGTGGAGTAAAAAGTACATTTTTTTCTTTAGGAATGTAGTGAAGTAAAAGTAAAAGTAGTCAAAAATATAAATAGTAAAGTAAAGTACAGATACACAAAAAAACGACTTAATTAGTACTTTTAAGTATTTTTACTTAAGTACTTTACACCACTGTTTATTTCAATTAACTGATTTCCTTATATGAACTGTAACTCAGTAAAATCTTTGAAATTGTTGCATGTTGCATTTATATTTTTGTTCAGTATAATTTAAAGCTGCTCAGGCGGCAGGTAGCTTAGTGGTTAAGAGCATTGTGCCAGTAACCGAGAGGTCGCTGGTTCTAATCCCCGAGCCGACTAGGTGGAAAATCTGTCGCTGTGCCCTTGAGCAAGGCACTTAACCCTAATTGCTCCTGTAAGTCGCTCTGGATAAGAGCGTCTGCTAAATAATGTAAAATGTAATTGACCTCTTTGTTGGACATATGGAGGATGACAATGATGATGCCTAATTACACAATAGCAAGTACTCAATCAAACAGACACACACCCATGATTTAATTATATTTCAAGTTTATAGTCTTGTTCAGATATGTCATTAACCAGGTTTCCGTCCAACCATTTTATGCGGATGAATTACCTGACCCATGTAAAATTCACGATGGGGTTGATGGAAATAGGAAATGCCGGTACAATTTTCAAACTGTCGACAGACAATTTGTTCGTTCGACATGTTGCGATCTTTTTGCGTAATATAATTTTCATATAATAACCATCATATCGAAGTAAACTTGGAGTCATAAGACGATATATGGTCTTCCCAATACGACTTGTGAAAGCATGCAGGTTATTAGGCCAAACATTAGGGATGGGTCGAAATTTGCACAATGGTTACCTGGAGGAAAATTGGGGAGGGTCATGTTTTTTCAATTTCAGTCAAGGGGAGGGTTTAGTGTTTTTTTTTCATCTTGTCCATGGGAGGGTCATGTAATTTGTAATTGATGAAATGTCTATATTTTTCAGTGTTTTAGAATTAGTTGCTTATTAGGCTATATATCGATATGTGCCCGATGCCGCCCCTCATCTGCATTAAACTGCATTACACACTGCAATGGATATTTCAACCCTGACCCCTGGCCTGCTATGCTCTTGCTGATCAAAAACGTATTTGTGTGCTGCCTAACGAATGGCAGTTCAGGAGTCGAGTCAAAGGCTTCTTACACAAGTTTTAATTTTTTAGGCCTAGTCCAAAACATGCACTATCTTACATGCGGACTAGCCTATGTTCTGTTCAGTTTGAGAAGGAGTGCTTGAAGATGAGAAGGAGGACCGGAGGTCAACTTTGATAGGTTGCTACTACTATAATTGATTGATATCAATAGATTTGTCGATCAATTCCTCCACCCGCCATGCACTCTTTAAATAGCCCACCTCCGTGCCAATGAAGGGCTGTTAAGATAAAACAAAGACTTGAATTTAGTGGGTACAAGAAGGTATGCCATAGGCCTACATTTTCTTAAAGAAATTGTCAAGAACTACAGGCCTACCCATTGTTAGCTTAAGATTTGGAAGAAAATAAAACGGATCCGATTATACAAAATGATCTATAACAGCGCTTTGGTCCGCGATACTTTATGCTAGAAACAAGCTGTAAAATAGGCCTACCCGGGAAAGACGTGACTCTGATGCATATGGGAATATCATTATTCAATTTCTTTGACATTCAGAGGCTGAGCTACAACCTTCTATAGCCGAGGAGACAAAACATGGACTTTGCTTTGGAAGTAATCTAATTCTGTCACTATCAATTGATTAAGCTATTCACGTTCTGTACAATAGAAGATGGAAAATGTATGCACTCACTAACTGTAAGTCGCTCTGGATAAGAGCGTCTGCTAAATGACTAAAATGTCATGCAAAATGTAAGATGTTTAAACCCAGACAGCTTTTAGGGAAACACTTGTGACCTCCTCTCGTTGGGTTAAGCCACAGAAGAAGAGTAGCCAGCAGTTAATGTTTACATTTTTCTGCGTCAGTACACTCTAAAAAGAAAAGGTTCCTGGAGTATCCTTTAGGGATTCTTCAAATTGAAACTGTGTGGGAACCACTATAAGTTCTTCAAAGAACCCCTTTTAATGGATTCTTGAAGAACCTTTTGAAGAACCCTTTGGGGTTTATTTTTTATTATTATTAATTATTATTATTATTATTATTATAATACTCATAACAATAACAACAATAACACAATATTTTAGTTGTCATTGTTTATTATGATTTTAGTGGCAAAGCAGAATTAAAAAATCTAAATATGAAGTAAACTCCCAGCAGAGCCCCAAGTCCAATGGGTATATCCTCTGGCGTGTTGATGTTAGTGTTGATGTTCTCCATATCCATAGCCAGAATGATTTTGCAGTGCATGGTGATCAAACAGGTTTCCTGTTATATTCATCAGAGGTGTAGGGAGGGTGAAGTCTGTGAATCCCAAAAATAGTAATTATACAGATGATTAATAAAACATGCACACGACAGTATTCATACCTTGGTTTTTGTGGTAAATGTGAATGAAAAAAACTGTTTTGATAATGGTTTTCATACACATACCTTGTCCATAATGTAGAGACCTAAGGGATATTTATTGAAGAGGTAAGGGAGGAGGATGGTAAATGTGATCTGCATAACATACCAATACCAATTGACATACCTTTGCATGCCTCCTCGTCTGTATACCTGCAGACACCGACATAAAAGTGAGCAGTTCAGTCATCTGCACCCAATACAGCTAGCCTTCAACATATTCTTATAGCATACATATTCTTAACTCTTTGTTGATTGATATCCATTGAATCATGTCCATTTTCTGTTTTAGAAAGATTTGCACAAATATGAAAAGATAGATGTTATCATCATACAACAATATCAATTTAGATCATACAAGGGACAAAACGTACTTTAAATTGAGCTCTTTACATTTTTCAGTTAGGTTCCTGCACCTTCTGTCCTTTCAAATTCAAATCCAAATGTTTCAGTTGGGCAGTTAGGTTCCTGCAAGAACCCCTACCACCTAAGGAGGTTCCTCGATGAACCCCACCTCCAATTGGGTTCTTGGAAGAACCTTTTGGGGGCAATTTTCAGTGCCAAGAACCCTAAGGTTCTTCAAAGAACTGTGAGGATCTTAGAAGAACCCTTGTTGAACACCTAATGTTTAGAGTGTAGGCCTACTCTGTCTGGGGTGGAAAGGTAGGCCTACATTTTGAAAGTACCATGCTCAGATTCCTTATGATGTCTCAGATGTAATTATTTGCAAACGGGGACACTGTGATTTGGCATTGGATAAATATAATAAGATGAACACATTGGCCTATCTCTCTGTCTATTCTTAGCCTGTAATTTCGGTAATTTGTGAGGCTATGTGTCCCTCTGCCCTCCAATTGGAAAGTCCTGAAGACTGAAAGACTGTTTTCATTCTTTGCCATCCTGCACTTTTATAGTCAGTACAGAGCTCATCATTGAGTGGGGGAGGTGTTGACATTTCATTATTTCTCCTGTCTTTTTCTGTATTTTTCAGTAGATGATCTATTTCTGGATTTGAACTTTGAAATAATAGTTACACGACAGACACTGTTGTTCCAATACGGTTTCCATGGGATCAGAGAAACATACATAATCTTGAAACAGGAAAATATACAAGTTTCAAGTAAACGGAGGACTTTTAATTTGAAGCTTATTGCTCGATTTGGACCCGTCAATGTCGCTGATTTCCAGGAGCTCAACTGTGCATCATTTGCTTCACAAAATCCCACAAACGTGAACGCGCCAGAAATAAACATTGCGAGAATGTAATTATGTGTGAGAGTCAGAGGTTTGAAACTGGAATATAATATAATATGCCATTTAAAAAACGCTTTCATCCAAAGCGATTTACAGTAATGAGTGCATACATTTTACGTATGGGTGGCCCAGGGAAATTAGTCTTTTCAAAGCATTTTTTAAAATCTATTTCTTTGTAATACTGTATGTATTCCATAATTTTGAATTGATCTCTTCCCACTGGGCACATAAGTAAATTCAACTTCTATTCCACGTTGGAAACAACTTTGATGCCCAGTGGGTTTATTGTGTCACAGTGAATTTTATAATCTGCAGTTGTAACCGGCACTGTACTGCACGGCAGAGGCGTTGTGTGTGATTGATTGGGACTATAGACCTGGACTTCGGAGATCAGGTTGTTTTAATGAATCAGAATTCTCTCTGCATCCAAAAGAAAAGACAAAACATTTGTAGAGCACAAATATGTTCTGCCCATTGTCGCCTCTTTCTACAACATAGACGCACAATACAAAGGACTGGGATCAGTCGAGGAGCTAGCCATCGTTCACACATACAATACTTTAGCTAGCTAGTAACCACATGTTGAATTCAGAATGTTAATATCATCCTAAAAAGTACAATTACAATTGCATCTTAACAATACCTTCCACTCATGAGTAAACTCTAAATATACAACATTATTCATGAACAAAACACTGTGTGTATGACTTTGTGCTTGAAGGAATCTAACTTTTCTAATGGACAGAAAAAGAGAGTGTCACGATCGTCTAACAGAGTGGACCAAGGCGCAGCGTTGAAAGTGAACATATCCTTTTATTTTACTGATCACACGATCAAAAACAATAAACGATAACGTGACGTCTACGGTTAAACACGAACCGAAATGAACAAGAAACCACAACACAAAGTGAAAAGACCGATAGTTAAATATGGCTCCCAATCAGAGACAACCAGCTGACACTCGTTGCCTCTGATTGGGAGTCACTCAGGCCAACATAGATTTACCAACATAGACTTACACACCCTGGCTCAACATAACATAGTCCCCAGAGCCAGGGCGTTACAGTACCCCCCCCCAAAGGCGCGGACTCCGGCCGCGCCAAACAACCACAACAGGGGAGGGACCGGGTGGGCACTCCGCCTCGGCGGCGGATCCGGCTCCGGACATGACCCAGGCACGGGTTGTGCTGGACTGACGACGCACACCCCTGGCTTGATGCGTGGAGGAGGAACGGGCCGGACCGGGCTGACGAAGCGCACCCCTGACTTGGTGCGGGGAGCAGGAACGGGCCGGACCGGGCTGACGAAGCGCACCCCTGACTTGGTGCGGGGAGCAGGAATGAGCCGGACCGGGCTGACGACGCGCACCACTGACCTGGTGCGGGGAGCTTGGATGGGCCGGACTGGGCTGGCGACGCGCACCACAGACTTGGTGCGGAGAGCAGGAACGGGCCGGACAGGGCTGACGAAACGCACCACAGACCTGGTGCGGAGAGCAGGCACGGGCCGTGCCGGACTGACGACGCACACCACTGGCCTGGTGCGGGGAGCTTGGATGGGCCGGACTGGGCTGGCGACGCGCACCACAGACTTGGTGCGGAGAGCAGGAACGGGCCGTGCCGGACTGACGACGCACACCACTGGCTTGGTGTGGGAAGCAGGAGCGGGCCGAGCCGGGCTGTCGAAGCGCACCCCTGACTTGGTGCGGGGAGCAGGAACGGGCCGATCCGGGCTGACGAAACGCACCACAGACTTGGTGCGGGGAGCAGGAATGGGCCGGACCGGGCTGGCGACGCGCACCACCGACTTGGTACGGAGAGCAGGAACGGGCCGGACAGGGCTGACGACGCGCACCACAGGCTCGGTGCGAGAGGCAGGAACAGGCCGAACCGTACTGGGGACACACGCCACTGGCCCTATGCAGGGATCAGGAACGGGCCGGACCGGACTGGTAATACACCCCAGTACCTCTCGCCGTGCCTCCACACTTTCCCTCTCCTCTGTGACCAGTGGCCCCCTTAACCTGGCGGCCTCCTCTGCACACCCGCTGGACCGCCTCCATCGCGGCCTCCGGCTGCCCCGTCGTCCCACGTCGTGAGCCCCCCTAAAGATTTTCTGGGGTTCTCTCCTCCCCGTGGACCAGGCCTCCCTAGTTCTCGCCAGACTCTCACTCCACTGCTTCAAAGTCCAACCTTTCTGCTCTTCGCTTGGCTGGGCCCAGTTGAGACTCCTACTCCACTGATCCCAGGTCCATCCACTCTCCTCTTCACGCTGCTTGGTCCTGTCTTGGTGGTTTCTTCTGTCACGATCGTCTAACAGAGTGGACCAAGGCACAGCGTTGAAAGTGAACATATCCTTTTATTTTACTGATCACACGATCAAAAACAATAAACGATAACGTGACGTCTACGGTTAAACACGAACCGAAATGAACAAGAAACCACAACACAAAGTGAAAAGACCGATAGTTAAATATGGCTCCCAATCAGAGACAACCAGCTGACACTCGTTGCCTCTGATTGGGAGTCACTCAGGCCAACATAGATTTACCAACATAGACTTACACACCCTGGCTCAACATAACATAGTCCCCAGAGCCAGGGCGTTACAGAGTGCCTACCTCTCATAGTGCATCAAAATGATTTGAGCATGCAGGGCAAAACGTAAGTACACACTCTCCTTTCCCAGGATGCAGGCATGCATAATAACAAATCAACATGCTATATTAATATATGAACATTGTGAAATTCACAAAGTACTTTAACAACTGTTACACAGTCAGTTTCATTATGTTTTCATGTGCCATGATTCTGACATATGATCCTCATTGGAATAGGTTACATAGTTTCAGTGGTGCAGTAAATGTAATCTCAATTCAATACGATGTGCATATACATATAGCCAAATAAGATTTCCCTGAAGTTTCCTCTGGGGAAAAACAAAGTTATTCTATTAAACCCATGTTCACTGACTGTAATCTGTGACGCAAGTGGCCTAATATGTTTGTGACGTTCCACGGAACCCACGTTATTGTTTAAAACTCGATTCTGATTGGCTTGCAGGACATTCAACAGTTTGATTTATAAATTAAAATGTGCTTTTACATCAGTGTGACAGATTCACATTACCGAGCGTATCTCAAACGGTCCTGCGCTTTTATCTGCATAACGGTATCTTCACGTACGACTGGATAGGCCTTTTGGATACGCTTGTCTAAGGTAAGCATATGCGTCAAGCTATAGCCTACTTTTAATGTTTTAGTTCCGAACTCAAAATACTCAAGTCAAGTGATTAATCGTAAAAGTTAGTTGTTTTGACTGAGCATTCCAATGGCCAATGCTGTTTTTGGACTATGAGACCCTCGGCTATATACAGTGGGGAAAAAAAGTATTTAGTCAGCCACCAATTGTGCAAGTTCTCCCACTTAAAAAGATGAGAGAGGCCTGTAATTTTCATCATAGGTACACGTCAACTATGACAGACAAAATGAGAAAAAAAAATCCAGAAAATCACATTGTAGGATTTTTAATGAATTTACTTGCAAATTATGGTGGAAAATAAGTATTTGGTCAATAACAAAAGTTTCTCAATACTTTGTTATATACCCTTTGTTGGCAATGACACAGGTCAAACGTTTTCTGTAAGTCTTCACAAGGTTTTCACACACTGTTGCTGTTATTTTGGCCCATTCCTCCATGCAGATCTCCTCTAGAGCAGTGATGTTTTGGGGCTGTCGCTGGGCAACACAGACTTTCAACTCCCTCCAAAGATTTTCTATGGGGTTGAGATCTGGAGACTGGCTAGGCCACTCCAGGACCTTGAAATGCTTCTTACGAAGCCACTCCTTCGTTGCCCGGGCGGTGTGTTTGGGATCATTGTCATGCTGAAAGACCCAGCCACGTTTCATCTTCAATGCCCTTGCTGATGGAAGGAGGTTTTCACTCAAAATCTCACGTTACATGGCCCCATTCATTCTTTCCTTTACACGGATCAGTCGTCCTGGTCCCTTTGCAGAAAAACAGCCCCAAAGCATGATGTTTTCACCCCCATGCTTCACAGTAGGTATGGTGTTCTTTGGATGCAACTCAGCATTCTTTGTCCTCCAAACACGACTGAGTTGAGTTTTTACCAAAAAAGTTCTATTTTGGTTTCATCTGACCATATGACATTCTCCCAATCCTCTTCTGAATGCACTCTAGCAAACTTCAGACGGGCCTGGACATGTACTGGCTTAAGCAGGGGGACACGTCTAGCACTGCAGGATTTGAGTCCCTGGCGGCGTAGTGTGTTACTGATGGTAGGCTTTGTTACTTTGGTCCCAGCTCTCTGCAGGTCATTCACTAGGTCCCCCGTGTGGTTCTGGGATTTCTGCTCACCGTTCTTGTGATCATTTTGACCCCACGGGGTGAGATCTTGCATGGAGCCCCAGATCGAGGGAGATTATCAGTGGTCTTGTATGTCTTCCATTTCCTAATAATTGCTCCCACAGTTGATTTCTTCAAACCAAGCTGCTTACCTATTGCAGATGCAGTCTTCCCAGCCTGGTGCAGGTCTACAATTTTGTTTCTGGTGTCCTTTGACAGCTCTTTGGTCTTGGCCATAGTGGAGTTTGGAGTGTGACTGTTTGAGGTTGTGGACAGGTGTCTTTTATACTGATAACAAGTTCAAACAGGTGCCATTAATACAGGTAACGAGTGGAGGACAGAGGAGCCTCTTAAAGAAGAAGTTACAGGTCTGTGAGAGCCAGAAATCTTGCTTGTTTGTAGGTGACCAAATACTTATTTTCCACCATAATTTGCAAATAAATTCATTGAAAATCCTACAATGTGATTTTCTGTAAAAAAAAATCTCAATTTGTCTGTCATAGTTGACGTGTACCTATGATGAAAATTACAGGCGTCTCTCATCTTTTGAAGTGGGAGAACTTGCACAATTGGTGGCTGACTAAATACTTTTTTTCCCCACTGTACTATGATGAGACAATAACAAGCATAGATTATGCATTACGCATTGCACGAGTCAGTGACCAGGAAGGAATATAAAGTTGCTATTTTTGCGAATAATCAGTTGACACTGACTCGTGCAATAGGTAATGCAAAATCTATGCATGTTATTTGCTCATCATAGTATATAGCCCAGGGTCTCATAGTCCAAAAACAGCATGGCCACTGGAACGCTCATTGATGGAATATTCCATATTACCATGGCAGTTATGCATTACAAATCCACAATATTACTTGTATTTCAATGATTCATAAAGGCCCAAGACATAAAGTAGCCTGCAATCATTCCATTGCTGACCCATCGGATGGTTATCACATACAGGATTGGCTTAATCTAGAATCATGGATACGTTTCATGTGAGTACTCACACACCAGATTTTTTACATACCTCAGATGGACCAACTGGGATTGCAATATCTGGAAGCACTGTCTCATGTACAATTGTTAATGTTATCTCTGAAATGTCTAACAAAATGTTGACTTGACCGTTTCATCAAGATCTGCGCATCACAAGTTGGAACTAGTGGTCAAAATTGGGACAATGTTGCCCAAAATAAATGTTTTCATGGAGGTAAGCACTACACTTCTGATGGGTTTAAAGATTGTATCGTATCACTTTATCCAAAAGATTGAAAGGAAACCCCAGCTGTTGTTATTCTTTTCCCAGGGAAGAACAATCCCCCATATGCCATGAATGTTTCATTGCTGAACAACCATAGATATTGTTCCTCTAATTTGGCTCACGTTCCTCCAACAGTGAACAAGACCTGCCAACAGAGCTCACTGGAGCAGGGAGACATCCCGTCATCCCTTCGGCACCTGACAAAGTACACTTTTTTCTTCTAAATAACACTATAGTAACATCTTCTGCACAAAGGTACATTCCTAATAAGATTGGTGTTAAGTGAGAAAGAATCCTAAAGATGGTCCAATGGGCATTGTCTGAAGCCTCTCATCACCTCAGTATGTTGAACCACCTGATTTCCTATAGGATTCAGATCCTGCTGAACGATGTTAAGCAGTCGATTAACCACATGCAGGGGAAGCTGAACACCATGCAGGGGCAGTGTATTGAGTTGCAGACTGCCATATCTAAGGTAGTGCCAGATGAGTCTGAGATACAGAAGAATAAGTCTATGATGGTATGGTGATAATGATTGAGATGGTGATTATAATAATGATGACTAGCGGTACCCCACCCTACGGGCGGTAAATCATTGGATCTGATTAATTCAGTTCAATGCAATTCAATCTTTGAGGACTGCAACCATAGAAATACAATTTATTTATGCTACTAATAAGCTATTGTCAACTTCCCATCTATGGTTATTTGCTCACTGCTCACTGTGAATTGCTCACTGTTACCCTTTGTGTGCAACTATTATTGATTTCTCTCAGAAAAATAATTTGGTTGCAAATGTAACTGGGGCCATGTAAATAATTGTTAGGCTACTCATTTTGAATCCATTGGTGGCAACGTGTGGGACCATAAAAGTCTGTGTGCGACTGGGCACAGTAAAATAATGTGGTTGCTGACCTGCCCTACATCATAGAAGGCCCCTCACCATATGCCGCGTTCAAGTGCAAGTCGGAATTAGGAAACTCTGACATTTCTGATCCCAAGTTTCCCACATGTGAAGTATCAGAATCAACCAATAGGAAGCTCTACGCAAATAACTTATATTCATTTTAACTCTGAGGTTCCAAGTTTCCGATAGTACGTGAATGCGTCAATAATTGCCATGGTAATTTTTAATGTTCAGTTAGTGAGCATTATGGGTAATTATTCTACATACTTACATCAAATGCTTTATGACAGCATCATCTCCTGTAGTTAAGAGTGCCATTCCAAACACATATTTTTTTAAATAAACAAAAATACAAAACACAGCGGAATATGCCTAAAATGAAGAACATCCACTCAAAATTGTAGAAGGAGATCCCCCGCAGCAAAGAGGCTTACGGTATTATAATATATTGTAGATAACATTAATGTAATTTGTGTATTTACAGTATCAGTACACGTACAAATGAATGTACATGTTTGGGATTGATCTACAATGAGTGTACAAAACATTAAGAACAGCTTCCTAATATTGAGTTGGGTGGTGGACCAATCTTGATACACACGGAAAACTGTTCAGCATGAAAAACCCAGTAGCGTTGCAGTTCTTGACACAAACCGGTGCGCCTGGCACCTACTACCATACCCCATTCAAAGGTTCTTAAAAATGTTGTCTTGCCCATTCACCGTCTGAATGGCACACATACACAATCCATGTCTCAATTGTCTCAAGGCTTAAAAATTATTCTTTAACCTCACTCCTCCCCTTCATCTACACTGAGAAGTGGATTTAACAAGTGACATCAATAAGAGATTATAGCTTTCACCTGGTCAGTCTATGTCATGGAAAGAGCAGGTGTTCTTAATGTTTTCCACACTCAGTGTATGTGACAATGATGTTATAGATTGCAAGTGGTTGATATTTTAGGGAATTACTATGTGTTCTATATTATACCTGCAGATCATCCCAGCAGCCGACGTTGCTGTACAGAGTGGGGGAAACATCCAACATCGCTGGGCAGGGGAGGGGATCCTCCCAAAGCCAACTTTGCTGCGCAGAGGGAGGAGGTCCTCCGAGCATCAGGCCTCATCCCTGCACAGAGGGATGGGATCCTCCAAACAACCAGTGTCCCTGCACAGAGGGAAGGGATTCTCCCAGCAGCCATCATCACGGCACAGAGGGAGGAGATCCTCCGAGCATCAGGCCTCATCCCTGCACAGAGGGATGGGATCCTCCAATCAACCAGTGTTCCTGCACAGAGGGAAGGGATTCTCCCAGCAGTCATCATCACTGCACAGAGGGAGTTGATCCTCCTGATGGCCAGTGTCACTGCGCAAAGGGAGGGAATCTTCCCAACAGCCAGCGTCCCTGCTCACATGGAGTGGATCTTCCCAAAGGCCAGTGTTCCTGCACAGAGGGAGGGGATCCTCCCCACAGCCAGCGTCCCTGTGGAGAATGGAAACAATCATCCACAACCACCTCCCATCATCCCCATGTTGGCACCACTGTGGAAATGGGATGGTGCAGTGTGTACTCCACCTGTGGATTTCTATTCCAAGAGAAGAGGTCATTTAAGCCTTATCTAATAAGTAAAGACATTGCCATTGTAATAGCGTGGGAATAAGTTGTGACAGACCAAATGTGTATGTATGGCTCATGTGAGTGTATGGCTGAAATACTTTCATGCATTTTCTACATAAAACAGGTTTATCTCTATTTTCTATTTACATTTTCGTCATTTAGCAGACACTCTTATCCAGAGCGATTTACAGTAGTGAGTGTATACATTTTCGTAATCCAGTCAATCTCTCCAGGATATCGCAGGGATTTTGGTGAAATTTGCAGGCAAATATGCTAGATTTTGCTGCGGCAATTCTTGCGAAAATGAGCTGACAAGGGAAACATTTGTTGACGTGTGGCTTGATTGAACCTTACTATGCAGTAAATGTGCAGTGATTGGTTGAAATTGCGAGCCCTCTTTTTGTAATATGTTAATGGGTCAGTTCTATGCGATAATATTGCGATGATTTGACTGTTTTATGCCGAAATACATTTACATTGAAATAATGCGGCGATTGGCAAATTTGCAAGCCCTCACATAATATGCCGGGATTTGTTGATTTTGAAACAACAACAAAAATGTGATCGCAGCATCCTTGAGGAACCTTCCAGTAATCCCTGTGACTGCTTGGAGGTTAAGATTGGGTTGTAACAGAGTATCAGAGAAAGACGTTCCTACCTGTCAGCTAGTGATTGTTCTGTATGGTGACATGAGCAGAGTCGCCTGACTTCTCCCACTTATTACAGATGTCCGGCTTAGATATGTTGAGCATCCTGCTATGATGTCCATCACCAAGCCAGAACACTCCGAGGCCAACCCTCAGTGCCAGACTGGCAGCCGGCCGGTGGCTGAGCCCGAGACCCCTGCTGTTCACAAGAACAGTGGAAGCTGGCTCAGCTGGGTCTTTGGGAGTGGAAAAGTTAATAAGAAGGAGGTTCATCTACCTGAGGACAAAGACAGATCTGTAAGGAACCTGTTATTTACAGTATATTCTATGTAGAGACAATTGAGTGGATTATTCTTTTTTCATTTTTGGCTTGCTTCACATTGCTAATATCTTCTTCCTCAGATTGTCTGGGATCCAACTCTGCACAGATGGGTTGACAAAACTGAGCCCAAGGCTGAGGTATACACTTAAATTACATTCAATAAAAAGCAGTGAAAGACCATTGTATTTCAACTGTGCTAATGTTACTAACAATATAGAAAATGTGTTGATGTGAGAATATACTCCTCAAGTATATTCTCATCAACTCCTCCCATTCATGAATGGAGCATTTGTCTGTACCATCTCCTCTATATGTAGGAGGTTCCTTTACATATGATTGCATGATGAACTTCATTTTACTGAGGTCTACATATCCTGCTGACTCTGAGTGATGATCACTTATCTTTTCTGTACTTACTGGTGGCTCATGAGTGCTGGACCTGCCACTCTGTATTTCCTCCCTAATGGAGCTCCCTATTTCCTGGGCTAGCTGAGTGACCAGCTCAGCTAAACCATCTACAGGGGCATTTTGATTAACACTAGATGAAGGGCTTTCATCAGTATTTTTAGTGGAGCAAAACATGGGGGAACCTACTGCACCTACACGCTTTACAGGTGTTTGATCAGGGTATGAGAAAAACCTCCCCATCCCAGCAGTGAATTTGGGTTCATCATCACCATTATAAGATGCCATGTCACTAAACCACTAATGTTATGTTAAAATTTCTGTTGATGAACACACTTCTATATTAGTTAACCATAAACAGCACTCTCAATACATCGTTTTCAGAAAAGAAATAAACAGGAGAGAATATAGACTGCAGATTCGCTTTTTGCCCCAAGGCGGCAGGAGTACCTTAATGATGTAAACAGAGTCTCTAGAGCAGCAGCGCCGCGGTGATTGAGCTGACGTCGATCAACGATGAATCCGGGTCTAGAAGGCCCCATAACCGGAACTGTACTGCACGGCTGTATCTCTGCGTTGTGTGTGATTGATTGGGACTATAGACGTGGACTTCGGAGATCAGGCTGTTTTAATGAATCAGAATTATCTCTGCATCCAAAAGAAAAGACAAAACATTTGTAGAGCACAAATATGTTCTGCCCATTGTCGCCTCTTTCTACAACATAGACGCACAATACAAAGGACTGGGATCAGTCGAGGAGCTAGCCATGTTCACACATACAATACCTTAGCTAGCTAGTAACCATGTTAATATCATCCTAAAAATTACAATTGCATCTTAACAATACCATCCACTCATGAGTAAACTCTAAATATACAACATTATTCATGAACAAAACACTGTGTGTATGACTTTGTGCTTGAAGGAATCAAACTTTTCTAAAGAGGACAGAAAAAGCGTGCCTACCTCTCATAGTGCATCAACATTATTTGAGCACGCAGGGCAAAACGTAAGTACACACTCTCCTTTTCCCAGGATGCAGGAATGCATAATAACAAATCAACATGCTATATTAATATATGAAGATTGTGAAATTCACAAAGTACTTTAACAACTGTTACACAGTCAGTTTCATTATGTTTTCATGTGCCATGATTCTGACATTTGACATATGATCCTCATAGGATTATGCTACATAGTTTCAGTGTTGCAGTAAATGTCATCTCAATTCAATACGATGTGCATATAAATATAGCCAAATAAGATTTCCCTGAAGTTTCCTCTGGGGAAAAACAAAGTTATTCTATTAAACCCATGTTCACTGACTGTAATCTGTGACGCAAGTGTCCTAATATGTTTGTGACGTTCCACGGAACCCACGTTATTGTTTTAAACTCGATTCTGATTGGCTTGCAGGACATTCAACTATGTGAGTTATACATTTTGAATGTGCTTTTACGTCAGTGTGACAGATTCACAATACCGAGCGTTTCTCAAACGGTCCTGCGGTTTTATCTGCCTAACGGTATCTTCACGCACGACTGGATAGGCCTTTTGGATACGCTTGTCCAAGGTAAGCATATGCGTCAAGATATAGCCTACTTTTAATGTTTTAGTTCCGAACTCAAAATACTCAAATCAAGTGATTAATCATAAAAGTTAGTTGTTTTGAATGAGCATTCCAATGGCCAATGCTGTTTTTGGACTATGAGACCCTCGGCTATATACTATGATGAGACAATAACAAGCATAGATTATGCATTACGCATTGCACGAGTCAGTGTCCAGGAAGGAATATAAAGTTGCTATTTTTGCGAATAATCAGTTGACACTGACTCGTTCAATGGGTAATGCAAAATCTATGCATGTTATTTGCTCATCATAGTATATAGCCCAGGGTGTCATAGTCCAAAAACAGCATGGCCACTGGAACGCTCATTGATGGAATATTCCATATTACCATGGCAGTTATGCATTACAATTTCACAATATTACTTGTATTTCAATGATTCATAAAGGCCCAAGACATAAAGTAGCCTGCAATCATTCCATTGCTGACCCATCGGATGGTTATCACATAGAGGATTGGCTTAATCTAGAATCATGGATACCTTTCATGTGAGTACTCACACACCAGATTTTTTACATACCTCAGAAGGACCAACTGGGATTGCAATATCTGGAAGCACTGTCTCATGTACAATTGTTAATGTTATCTCTGAAATGTCTAACAAAATGTTGACTTGACCGTTTCATCAAGATCTGCGCATCACAAGTTGGAACTAGTGGTCAAAATTGGGACAATGTTGCCCAAAATAAATGTTTTCATGGAGGTAAGCACTACACTTCTGATGGGTTTAAAGATTGTATCGTATCACTTTATCTAAAAGTTTGAAAGTAAACCCCAGCTGTTGTTATTATTTTCCCAGGGAAGAACAATCCCCCATATGCCATGAATGTTTCATTGCTGAACAACTATAGATATTTTTCCTCTAATTTGGCTCACGTTCCTCCAACAGTGAACAAGACCTGCCAACAGAGCTCACTGGAGCAGGGAGACATCCCGTCATCCCTTCGGCACCTGACAAAGTACACATTTTCTTCTAAATAACACTATAGTAACATCTTCTGCACAAAGGTACATTCCTAATAAGATTGGTGTTAAGTGAGAAAGAATCCTAAAGATGGTCCAATGGGCATTGTCTGAAGCCTCTCATCACCTCAGTATGTTGAACCACCTGATTTCCTATAGGATTCAGATCCTGCTGAACGATGTTAAGCAGTCGATTAACCACATGCAGGGGAAGCTGAACACCATGCAGGGGCAGTGTATTGAGTTGCAGACTGCCATATCTAAGGTAGTGCCAGATGAGTCTGAGATACAGAAGAATAAGTCTATGATGGTATGGTGATAATGATTGAGATGGTGATTATAATAATGATGACTAGCGGTACCCCACCCTACGGGCGGTAAATCATTGGATCTGATTAATTCAGTTCAATGCAATTCAATCTTTGAGGACTGCAACCATAGAAATACAATTTATTTATGCTACTAATAAGCTATTGTCAACTTCCCATCTATGGTTATTTTGCTCACTGCTCACTGTGAATTGCTCACTGTTACCCTTTGTGTGCAACTATTATTGATTTCTCTCAGAAAAATAATTTGGTTGCAAATGTAACTGGGGCCATGTAAATAATTGTTAGGTTACTCATTTTGAATCCATTGGTGGCAACGTGTGGGACCATAAAAGTCTGTGTGCGACTGGGCACAGTAAAATAATGTGGTTGCTGACCTGCCCTACATCATAGAAGGTCCCTCACCATATGCCGCGTTCAAGTGCAAGTCGGAACTAGGAAACTCTGACATTTCTGATCCCAAGTTTCCCACGTGAATGCGTCAATAATTGCCATGGTAATTTTAAATGTTCAGTTAGTGAGCATTATGGGTAATTGTCCTACATACTTACATCAAATGCTTTATGACAGCATCATCTCCTGTAGTTAAGAGTGCCATTCCAAACACATATTTTTTGAAATAAACAAAAATACAACACACAGCGGAATATGCCTAAAATGAAGAACATCCACTCAAAATTGTAGAAGGAGATCCCCCGCAGCAAAGAGGCTTACGGTATTATAATATATTGTAGATAACATTAATGTAATTTGTGTATTTACAGTATCAGTACACGTACAAATGAATGTACATGTTTGGGATTGATCTACAATGAGTGTACAAAACATTAAGAACAGCTTCCTAATATTGAGTTGGGTGGTGGACCAATCTTGATACACACGGAAAACTGTTCAGCATGAAAAACCCAGTAGCGTTGCAGTTCTTGACACAAACCGGTGCGCCTGGCACCTACTACCATACCCCATTCAAAGGTTCTTAAAAATGTTGTCTTGCCCATTCACCGTCTGAATGGCACACATACACAATCCATGTCTCAATTGTCTCAAGGCTTAAAAATTCTTCTTTAACCTCACTCCTCCCCTTCATCTACACTGAGAAGTGGATTTAACAAGTGACATCAATAAGAGATTATAGCTTTCACCTGGTCAGTCTATGTCATGGAAAGAGCAGGTGTTCTTAATGTTTTCCACACTCAGTGTATGTGACAATGATGTTATAGATTGCAAGTGGTTGATATTTTAGGGAATTACTATGTGTTCTATATTATACCTGCAGATCATCCCAGCAGCCGACGTTGCTGTACAGAGTGGGTGGGGGGGAACATCCAACATCGCTGGGGCAGGGAGGGGATCCTCCCAAAGCCAACTTTGCTGCGCAGAGGGAGGAGGTCCTCCGAGCATCAGGCCTCATCCCTGCACAGAGGGATGGGATCCTCCAAACAACCAGTGTCCCTGCACAGAGGGAAGGGATTCTCCCAGCAGCCATCATCACGGCACAGAGGGAGGAGATCCTCCGAGCATCAGGCCTCATCCCTGCACAGAGGGATGGGATCCTCCAATCAACCAGTGTCCCTGCACAGAGGGAGGGATTCTCCCAGCAGTCATCATCACTGCACAGAGGGAGTTGATCCTCCTGATGGCCAGTGTCACTGCGCAAAGGGAGGGAATCTTCCCAACAGCCAGCGTCCCTGCTCACAGGGAGTGGATCTTCCCAAAGGCCAGTGTTCCTGCACAGAGGGAGGGGGATCCTCCCCACAGCCAGCGTCCCTGTGGAGAATGGAAACAATCATCCACAACCACCTCCCATCATCCCCATGTTGGCACCACTGTGGAAATGGGATGGTGGAGTGTGTACTCCACCTGTGGATTTCTATTCCAAGAGAAGAGGTCATTTAAGCCTTATCTAATAAGTAAAGACATTGCCATTGTGATAGCGTGGGAATAAGTTGTGACAGACCAAATGTGTATGTATGGCTCATGTGAGTGTATGGCTGAAATACTTTCATGCATTTTCTACATAAAACAGGTTTAGCTCTATTTTCTATTTACATTTTCGTCATTTAGCAGACACTCTTATCCAGAGCGATTTACAGTAGTGAGTGTATACATTTTCGTAATCCAGTCAATCTCTCCAGGATATCGCAGGGATTTTTGTGATATTTGCAGGCAAATATGCTAGATTTTGCTGCGGCAATTCTTGCGAAAATGAGCTGACAAGGGAAACATTTGTTGACGTGTGGCTTGATTGAACCTTATTATGCAGTAAATGTGCGGTGATTGGTTGAAATTGCGAGCCCTCTTTTTGTAATATGTTAATGGGTCAGTTCTATACGATGATATTGCGATGATTTGACTGTTTTATGCCGAAATACATTTACATTGAAATAATGCGGCGATTGGCAAATTTGCAAGCCCTCACGTAATATGCCGGGATTTGTTGATTTTGAAACAACAACAAAAATGTGATCGCAGCATCCTTGAGGAACCTTCCAGTAATCCCTGTGACTGCTTGGAGGTTAAGATTGGGTTGTAACAGAGTATCAGAGCAAGACGTTCCTACCTGTCAGCTAGTGATTGTTCTGTATGGTGACATGAGCAGAGTCGCCTGACTTCTCCCACTTATTACAGATGTCCGGCTTAGATATGTTGAGCATCCTGCTATGATGTCCATCACCAAGCCAGAACACTCCGAGGCCAACCCTCAGTGCCAGACTGGCAGCCGGCCGGTGGCTGAGCCCGAGACCCCTGCTGTTCACAAGAACAGTGGAAGCTGGCTCAGCTGGGTCTTTGGGAGTGGAAAAGTTAATAAGAAGGAGGTTCATCTACCTGAGGACAAAGACAGATCTGTAAGGAACCTGTTATTTACAGTATATTCTATGTAGAGACAATTGAGTGGATTATTCTTTTTCATTTTTGGCTTGCTTCACATTGCTAATATCTTCTTCCTCAGATTGTCTGGGATCCAACTCTGCACAGATGGGTTGACAAAACTGAGCCCAAGGCTGAGGTATACACTTAAATTACATTCAATAAAAAGCAGTGAAAGACCATTGTATTTCAACTGTGCTAATGTTACTAACAATTTAGAAAATGTGTTGATGTGTTTTACAGAACAAGCTTGTACCACCAACTCCACCGATGGGGATGTATGGATTTCAGGGGAACCCTGGCAGTGTCCCCAAAGGAGTGAATCCTTACTCCATGAAAGCAGGTGAATATTGTTTTAGACTACATGTGGTTTAACTCCAAGAATCTGTCAGCCAATCATAGCTTTCCCTGGTGATCTCCTGCTAACACCTTTCCCACTACCAGCAGGTCTATGGGGCAGCAGATACCCTACAATGCATTACACTGATGGGACCAACTCAAAGCCTCCAAGCCAGGGGCCTGGACCACTTCCTCGACAGCTCTCTGGCCTGCTCCCTCCCTCACACTTTGACCTCATGGCACCAATGATTGTGCCACCTGACACTCTACCCTACTGACGTATGAATCTGGAAAATCCTTCCAAAATGTATCCATTCATCATTAACTGAGCTTTTACTTTAACATAGCAAAAGGCTGAAGTAGCACGGATGTTAACTATTTTTCTTTTTGTCCAACAGGCCAACAGGCCCTTTTCCAAGAGTGAATTTGCCCATATCCATAAATTGATTTTTTCAGCATAAAAAAACGTCGGCATTGAACATTTATTAAAATATCATCTTTTAATTATATCTCTCCTTCGGGTCGTCATGTTCAATTTAATTTACCATGCTCATTGCTTGTGCATTGCTTTACGTTACATACTGTACAGACAAGTATATTTGACACACAACAAACCCATCTAATGACACTGGTTTTATTGTCTCATTGGTTGATTGAGCATCTGCATGACTGGAAACAATATTATTCTTTCATTCAGAGGGCACATGGTTGGTGGTTGTAGACACAGGTTAACTCAGTTGATTTTAATTGCTGAAAGGCCAAGGCGAGTGAGCACAATTGAGAGATGGTCCGTGCAATTCAGGTTCCTTGGGACGTCCTTACCCCATTGAAGTTGAAATGTAAAATGGTTAGGGTTAGGTAAGGGTTAAGGTTAGGGTTTAGAGTAAGGACGTCCCAAGGATTCCGAATAGCACTGAGCATTGAAAGATGACTGTGAGAATTTGGCTCTCCAGTCTGTCACAGCACAAGCATTGGTGTATATGGCCATTTGTTTTTATTCATTTTTCAATTTTATAACACACAGCAGGTCAATACAAACACTGCAGTAAATTAATGTGAGATGCATAAATTACAGTGAGTCTGATTCCCAGAAAATGCATCCAAAGAGATTTTAGAGAACATTAAAGGCCCAATGCAGCCATTTTTATCTCAATATCAAATCATTTCTGGGTAACAATTAAGTATCTTACTGTAATAGTTTACAATTAAAATGGTCAAAAAGAAACAAAAATAGTTTTTTTAGTAAAATAAACTTTCTCAGGCAAGAATTTTGCTAGGACTATCTGGGAGTTGGGAGGGGGGTAATATTTAATCTGAAAACTAGCTGTTATTGGCAGAGGTTTGGAACGCTCTTTGTTATTGGTCTATATAACCCTATATCACCTGGTGATGTCACCAGGCAAGACAAAACTCCACCCATGCAAAACCTGCTGATTAGAAGGTCCTGTGTAGATTGTATTTTCAACCAGCAACTATCAGGAAATAATTTGTACAGTTAGCTTCATTAGCTGTTGTACAATATGATACAAAACACAGGAAAAACTGCATTTATTGTTGTGAAATTGCTAGATATTATTTGTTAGATATTACTGCACTGTTGGAGCTAGAAACACAAGCATTTCGCTACACCCGCAATAATATCTGTTAAACGTGTATGTGACCAATAACATTTGATTTGATTTTGACTGCACTGGGCCTTTAACATTGTGAGCTCACTGTTGCATGTATTCTCATAAGAATATTCTCTGTTGAAAAGCTGAAGGTCATCTTTCAATTATTATTATTTTTTTTATTACATGTCATTACAAAAACCTTTACATGTAACAGCTATCAGATCCCGTCTCAACATAGTATCAATATAAGACTCTAACCATAATCATCCATACATCAAAATAATGACGGTCACTGACCACGTTTAAATGTGCACAGTATTCCAAATAGTAGCTCATATCCAGCTTAAGGTCTTATTCGGGATAAGCTGTTTGCATGCACCTTTGATATCCCACTCATGAGTATGCCTGCTCCATCAATTAACAGAATATTCCTCATTTAAACTCATATGGGTTAAATGGAATAGTAACTGAAATACGGACACTGACTGTAGGCCTATAACCTCTCCAGTGGTGTAAAGTACTTAAATAGTACTTTAAAGTATTTTTACTTAAGTCGTTTTTGGGGGTATCTGTACTTTTCTTTAATATTGCTATTTTTTTTTACAACTTTTACTTTTACTTCACTACATTCCTTAAGAAAATAATGTACTTTTACTACATACATTTTCCCTGACATGCAAAAGTACTCATTACATTTTGAACGCTTTGCAGGACAGGAAAAGTGTCCAAATAGTGAGTGCATTCATTTTCATACTTTGCTCGAGCTAGTCCCACGTGGAATCGAATCCACAATCCTGACGTTGCACGTGCCATGCTCTACCAACTGAGCTACACCGAACATGCCTCTATCAAGAGAACAGGTGTTCATCCCTACTGCCTCAGATCTGGTGGACTCATTAAACACACATGCTTTGTTTGTAAATGATGTCGGAGTGTTGGAGTGTGCCACTGGCTATCTGTAAATTTAAAAAACAAGAAAATTGTTCTGTCTGGTTTGCGTAATATAAGGAATTTGAAGTGATTTATATTTGATACTTAAGTATATTTAAAACCAAATACTTTTACTTTTACTCAAGTAGTATTTTACTGGGTGACTTTCACTGTTACTTGAGTCATTATGACAATTGTGTACTTTTTTCCACCATTGAACCTTTCACGTAGCATAATATGAACTCCTGCAGAATTATGAATTTCTTGCATTGAAATTATACAACAAATGTTAATTTTGTCTCGGGAACAGGAGTGGAGAAATATGATTTATTTCTTGCAGCATCTCTTGAATAAATTTGAATGTGCGTGTAATGTGTTATCTTTGAAACTGTTATGCAAGCAGACAGTATTTCAACAACATAAAATATGCACCCAAGATGAACTGAAGTCTTGTTTCGTGTTTTCTCAGCTTTTCATTCCTTAAAACCGGTAAAACTGATGACATTTGGGCATTTTAACAGCACCAAGCTTTCCACTGTTTTGGAGTTATTGTGTTTTCTCCCCGGTCCCTAAACAAAACAGACAACTTTACCGGTGTTAACTAGATTACTAATGTATTAATTTGAGCACTACTTTATTTAGTCTTCTGGGGCAACAAGTTATGACAGAAGAGCAGCTGCATGTATCAAACTATAGTTGACAAACAAACGGCCTATCCATTTTCGTAAATTATAATATTATAAGCAGAAACTAAATTAGGGGTGAAAGTAGCCAATAGTAAATTATAGTAAATTAATTATAGTAGGCAACATTATTATGGAATTATTATGGTGGATCGAACTGCGCAGGTAGACTACTTTTTGAAATGATTTGTTTGACAATCAGATGAAAATATCATGACACAACACCCATGATTTTTCGAAATTGACCCTGCGCAGACCGCAAAACCAAAAGTAAAGGGGATTAGATGTTTACTTGTCACAGTATCCCGTCTTAGATCAGCATATCCCAGGCATCTTATCCGGTTTCTCATAACCGGGATACAAGCTTTTTCAGGTTATTGTAAATGGGATATAATGTTTATGTTCGTCAACTCAAAAACAGAATACTTGAGTATCCCGAATAATAACGGGATATTGGTGTGCATGTAAACGTGGTCATTTATTCAGAGCAGTACCACTCTGGGAAGTTAATAAGACCTATGCACAGGACTCATCCTATCCTCCATGTGCCTAATAAAATAGGAATATATTGCAATACATTTAAATATATTATTGAGCTGCAAATTATAGTAGTCTTGAACGATCACATTGACCAGAGATTAAATTACGATCTATTTGAAAGCAAATCAATTTTGAAACAATGAATAGGCTTTAATACTAGCAGAGGAGTCAGTTGTATTGTAAATAAGAATATAATATGTTTCTAAACATTTCTACATTCATGTGGATTCTACCATGATTATGGATTTTCCTGAATGAATCGTAAAACAATGATGGGTTAGAGGGCTAAAGATCAATCAATCAAATTGTATCTATAAAGCCCTTTTTATATCAGCAGATGTCACAAAGTGCTATACAGAAACCCAGTCTAAAACCCCAAACAGCAAGCAATGCAGATGTAAAAGCACAGTGGCTAGGAAAAGCTCCCTAGAAAGGCAGAAACCTAGGCAGAACAATAGAGAGGAACCAGGCTCTGAGGGGGTGGCCAATCCCCTTCTGGCTGTGCCGGGCTGGAGATTATAACAGTACAGTCGTGGTCGAAAGTTTTGAGAATGACACAAATATTAATTTTCACAAAGTCTGCTGCCTCAGTTTTTATGATGGCAGTTTGCATATACTAAAGAATGGTATGAAGAGTGATCAGATTAATTGCAAAGTCCCTCTTTGCCATGAAAATGAACTTAATCCCCAAAAACATTTCCACTGCATTACAGCCCTGCCACAAAAAGGACCAGCTGACATCATGTCAGTGATTCTCTCGTTAACACAGGTGAGAGTGCTGACGAGGACAAGGCTGGAGATCACTCTGTCATGCTGATTGAGTTAGAATAACAGACTGGAAGCTTTAAAAGGAAGGTGGTGCTTGAAATCATTGTTCTTTCTCTGTTAACCATAGTTACCTGCAAGGAAACACGTGCCGTCATCATTGCTTTGCACAAAAAGGGCTTCACAGGCAAGGATATTGCTGCTAGTAAGATTGCACCTAAATCAACCATTTATTGGATCAGCAAGAACTTCAAGGAGAGAGGTTCAATTGTTGTGAAGAAGGCTTCAGGGCGCCCAAGAAAGTCCAGCAAGCGCCAGGACCGTCTCCCAAAGTTATTTATGCTGCGGGATCGGGGCACCACCAGTGCAGAGCTTGCTCAGGAATGACAGCAGGCAGGTGTGAGTGCATCTGCACGCACAGTGAGGCGAAGACTTTTGGAGGATGGCCTGGTGTCAAGAAGGGCAGCAAGGAAGCCACTTCTCTCCAGGAAAAACATCAGGGACAGACTGATACTCTGCAAAAGGTACAGGGATTGGACTGCTGAGAACTGGGGTAAAGTCATTTTCTCTGATGAATCCCCTTTCCGATTGTTTGGGGCATCCGGAAAAAAGCTTTGTCCGGAGGAGAAAAGGTGAGCGCTACCATCAGTCCTGTGTCATGCCAACAGTAAAGCATCCTGAGAACATTCATGTGTGGGGTTGCTTCTCAGCCAAGGGAGTGGGCTCACTCACGATTTTTCCTAAGAACACAGCCATGAATTAAAAAATGGTACCAACACATCCTCTGAGAGCAACTTCTCCCAACCATCCAACAACAGTTTGGTGACGAACAATGCCTTTTCCAGCATGATGGAGCACCTTGCCATAAGGCAAAAGTGATAACTAAGTGGCTCGGGGAACAAAACATCGACATTTTGGGTCCATGGCCAGGAAACTCCCCAGACCCTAATCCCATTGAGAACTTGAGGTCAATCCTCAAGAGGCGGGTGGACAAACAAAAACCCACAAATTCTGACAAACTCCAAGCATTGATTATGCAAGAATGGGCTCAGTCAGGATGTGGCCCAGAAGTTAATTGACAGTATGCCAGGGCGGATTGCAGAGGTCTTGAAAAATAAGGGTCAACACTGCAAATATTGACTCTTTGCATAAACTTAATGTAATTGTCAATAAAAGCCTTTGACACTGACGAAATGCTTGTAATTATACTTCTGTATACCATAGTAACATCTGACAAAAATATCTAAAAACACTGAAGCAGCAAACTTTGTGAAGACACAATACTTGTGTCATTCTCAAAACTTTTGACCACGACTGTACATGGCCATTAAGGCCAGATTTTTCTCCAAGATGTTCAAACGTTCATAGATGACCAGCAGGGTCAAATAATATTCACAGTGGTTGTAGAGGTTGCAACAGGTCAGTACATCAGGAGTAAATGTCACTTGGCTTTTCATAGCCGGGCATTTAGAGGTTGAAATAGCAGGTGCGGTAGAGAGAGAGAGAGAGAGAGAGTTGAAAACAGCAGGTCTGGGACAAAGTAGCACGTCCAGTGAACAGGTCAGGGTTCCATAGCCGCAGGCAGAAGAGTGGAAACTGGAGCAGCAGCATGACCACGTGGACTGGGGACAGCAAGGAGTCATCAGGCCAGGTAGTCCTGAGGCATGGTCCTAGGGCTCAGGTCCTCCGGGATGGGAGGGAGAGAGAGAGAATTAGAGGGAGCATACTTAAATTCACACAGGACAACCGGATAAGACAGGAGAATAACACCAGATATAACAGACTGACCCTAGCCCCCGGCACATAGACTATTGCAGCATAGGCTGAGATACTACACCCAAGACATGCTAATTTCTCTTGTTATTGGTAATGGTAATAGAATGTCTTGGGGGTATGATCTTTGACCCTCTGTAACGTTCTCACTCATCATTATTCACGATACTTAACAAAAAAAAGAGCAAAAATTCACCCAACTTATTGTGGGAAGCTTGTAGAAGGCTACCCGAAACGTTTGACCCAAGTTAACCAATTTAAAGGCAATGCTATATGAAAAATGTATGCACTCACTAACTATAAGTCGCTCCTGGATAAGAGCATCCTAAATGACTAAAATGTAATGCTACCAAATACTAATTGAGTGTATGTAAACTTCTGACCCACTGGGAATGTGATGAAAGTAATAATACTGAAATAAATCACTACTATTATTCACATTTATTTCACATTCATAAAATAAAGTGGTGATCCTAACTGACCTAAGACAGGGAATATTTACTAGGATTAAATGTCAGGAATTGTGAAAACTGAGTTTAAATGTATTTGGCTAAGGTGTATGTATTCTGCCCTGGAATTGCGTTCCCATGCAAAACTAGACAGATAGCTAACTGAGTCTTCAATAAAACTTCCAAGGCGTGACTTTTCTTGAACGAATGTATTGAAAACGTTTATG
Source organism: Coregonus clupeaformis (assembly GCF_020615455.1). Lineage (NCBI taxonomy): Eukaryota > Metazoa > Chordata > Actinopteri > Salmoniformes > Salmonidae > Coregonus > Coregonus clupeaformis. The sequence goes on from NW_025536257.1 coordinate 56,520, forward strand.
TTCTGAAACTGCAAATACAGAAAATAATATACTTTAGTATTCAATTCATATTGACATACTGTAGCTGTACATTATACATTTCAAGTTGAAGTTGCATAAATACAAAGCAAGTGCCAAGTTACCATGTATCTGACATAACAACAAACCAAATAGATAATTACTCTACGAGTAACAACTAGCCAACTCCTTTCATTACTCTAATAATGTGCCAACACCTCTGTACAATAACAAAGCATATTACACTAGAAACAGTAACAAACTATAGTATGTTTTACACCTTTTACATGACGCACGAGCAAACTAATACAGCTGACGGCATCCATGAAAGTCAATGCAATTTGCGTGAGTAAATGTAACCAACTAACATTGATAAGTAAACAATTCTATCATTAACAATATTATCATCACTAGCAATATGCTTGAATTGAACTTACAAACAAATATTTTCCGAGGCTGAAGCGTAACAAGAAATAGTTGCACAGAAAGAACTGTACCGTAGCTGTCGTTTCTAGCTGCTTGTCTGCGTGCAGAATGACTACTCTACTTCCGGTTTTTGTACATTATTCTAAGTATCAGAAAGCTCCACTGGGGCAATAAACACCATGGGACACAATGAAAGTCACTCTTAACCACTGTAATAAAATTATCTGTTACCTTCTAACAGGATGGCAGCACACTCCCCGCCTGGTATAATGAAATTGTGCCACTATGAAACAAAACATTTTGCCTCTAGGATGCTTCAGAAAGAAGAACATTCTGAGATTGGTCTCAGAAACACCTTAGCAGTCCCTTGCTTGACAACCTTTATGTCACAAGCTGGGCAATTAAGTTTTAATGTGGAGAGTTGGGTGTCAGCACAGAGGAGGGCATATAGTAGGATCAAACAAAAAAAATACAGGCAAAAGTAGATTTAATATAAAAAAGTATTTCTTTGCACTTCAAAAAATAATCAACAAAAGTTCTTTTCTCAGAAAGAGTGCATAATAACAGAGGTAAAAGCAGTAAAACAAAACAGGAGTGACAAACAAAATAACTCCACGAGAGGAGAAAACAAAATAAAGATAACTTAGAAAAAGCTTTATGGAAGACGGGAACAGCAGGAGACACATAGCCAGGACTCAAACAAGGAGGAACAAGGGGAAAAAAATACATAAAAATATTAGGGGAAACAAGGCACAGGTGACCTGGATAAAGTACATAAGGACACACGAGGAAGAACTAAGGCAGAGGGGAACACAGATGACCAGAGGCCCGGAGACAAACAGGAGGAGGAAGCTGACAGGACAAACGACTCCTGACGTTTCAGAAACACCTGGCCTCAGTGAAACGGATAAACCTGGGTCCAGGATGTCCTTGGCTGGAACCCAGGAGCTGCCCCCGCCTGGCCCGTAGTTCCCAGTCCACCAGATACTGCAGAGAGTTCTGGACCCTCCGGGAGTCTTACAGTGATCAAGCGCACTGTGTAGGCTGGCTGGTCGACAATGATCCTGGGAGGTGGCGGGGGTTGCATGGGGGGGAAAGAGAAGATAAGACAGGTTTTAGTAGTGAAACATGGAAAGTGGGGTTAATTCTAAGGGAGGGGAGAACCAAACGATAAGAAATGAGGGTTAACTTTCTTAAGAGGAAAGGCCGATGTATTTGGGAAAGTCTTGGATGACCCGAGGGAGTTTTGGTGGACAACCAAACTCCTGACAGGAAACTATGGCGGCTAGGCGGATTAGCCTGGGATTCTTGGGTATCTTGGGAGGTCCTAAGGAGGGGTACGCCTGGCCTCTTCCAGGTCGCTGAACGTTGGACAAAGCGCGCATGGGCCGAGGGAACACTCAATGCGCCCCTCTGGAAATAATGGAGGGGTGGATGAACTGGCATTCGAAGGGGGACAATCCGGTGGTGAGGATAGAGGGGATATTTACCAATGATATAGGTGTAAGCCCAAGACGGGGATTATGGCCGTCATACACCGCGAGGGGTTCCAGATCCTGATTAATCTGGGGTTGGACATAGATGGATGGAAACCTAGACGTATAGGCTGGCTGTGGCCCCCAATAAGCCTCCGGGTAGAAGGCCCCCCAAAACCAAAATTTGGGGATGGTGGAGACAACGCCCCAGGGGAATTCCAAATATCCAGAAGACATGGTTCATGAGTGAGCTCAGCAGTCTGTGGCCGTGAGGGCAGCTTGGGCAGTGGGAATAAACCGGGCAGCCTGTAGAGAACCGGTCCACAACCACTCTAGGATGACTGTGCTTGCCCCTGGGATGGAGGAAGTCCGAACAAAGTCAGAGAAAGGTGTGACCATGGCCTGCGAGGAACAGGTAAGGGATGGAGCAGTCCTGGGGTCGCTGACGTGTGACTTTCCCCCTGGTTGGGGTAACACACAGGGGCAGGCCTCAATATAGACCTGCACGTTTGATGGAGGCACTAAAAGCGGAGGAATTCAGTGTGCGAAAGCACTACCGGATGGCATGTAAGGGGCGACCATGACCCACTCTGCAAGACGCGGGCCCGAACAGAGAGAGGAACGACAGGGCGAGGACACCGCCTGGATCGGGCTCATGGACAAGGGCCTCTGTACCCCTCTTCTAGTTCCCACTGAAGAGGTACGACGATCCTAGACCTCGGAATAATCGATGCCAAAGGCTCTCTTGATCTCCGGGAGAATAGGCGAGACAGGATCCGGCTTGACGTTTGGTGCCAGGTCTGTAAGAGACAGGAGAAACTGGAATCGAACAGAAAAAAGGACATCAGTGCATTTGCAGGTTCATCCGTTTTGCCTGTTGGAGATACTCCAGGTTCTTGTGGTCTGTGAGAACTCTGAAAGGATGCTGAGCCCCCCAAGAAGACTTCCAAGGCCAGTTTTACAGTTAAAGCAACCTCGATCCCCCACGTGGTAGGGGCGCTGGCCTCAGACAGGCGGCGAGACATGAAGGCATTGGCAAGGGTGTAATCTCCCATCCTCAACCCCTCTGTGACAGGAGTCCCACCTCCCCACCTCTGGAGGCATCCACCTCCACCATGAAAGGTCTTTTGGGTAGGGATCACCAGAATCGGAGCAGAAGTGAAGGGCGCTTGAGATCCTCGAAGGTCCCCTGCTGCCTCCGGACCCAGTGAACGGTCCCCCCTCCCTTGGTAAGGCGGGTCAAGGGGGCTACCACAGAGCTGGAATTTTTTAATGAACTTCCGAGTAGAAGTATGAACCGTGGAACCTCCTTGACGTGGCAGGTGTGGGCCAGCTGTGGAGTTTGACCTGGGATCATCTCTAGTGGCCGGGAGGAAATAAACCGAGAAACTGAGTGGGAAACATGAAATTCACACTTCTCAGGTTTAACGTGAGAGGTGATTGTCAAGGAGCCTCTGGAGAACCCTGCTAACATGCCCCTCATGCTCCTTCAGTGACCTCGTAGAAGATGAGGATATGTCAGGAATGAAGACGAACAGATTGCAAGAACCGAGAACATCATTAATCAGGGCTTGGAATATGGATGGGGCATTTGGAGCCAACGGATACCCGATATTCATAGTAGACCCTCGGGGGCGTGGTTGAATGCGTTCATGACACCTGGCGGATGCATTTGAGATGGTAAGCATTTGAGGAGATCCAGTTTAGTAAAAATGGAAGCCCCCTTGAAGCAGTAAAGAGAGGAGAGGAAGGGGGTATGATTAAACCGTGATCTTGTTGAGTCCCGTAATCAATACAGGGCCTAAGACCCCCGCTTACAAAAAATCGCCCCACCGGGGAAGTAGAGGCAAGATGAGGCGGTGCAAGATCCTTAATGTAGGTGTCATAGCTGAGTGCTCGAGGGAGGATAAGGAAAAGATCCGAACTCTAGGAGTGGCAGCAACCAGGGGAGTAGATCAATGGCATAGTCATATCTGCAAGGTGAGGCGGTAAGGAAGTGAGCCGGGACTTGTGAATACTGGTTGAAACCGAGGTAAACACTGGGGACTCGGGAGACGTCAACAGACTCTTGAAACTGGGTATTAGGGGCAGAGGGACTTGAAGCATGCAGGTGAGTTGGCAAGGGGGACCCCAGCTTAGAATGGTGCCAGTGGGCAGTGATCTGGGGATTATGTCTGCATAACTGGCAAGGGTGACCTAGGGATAATAGGATACTGGGGAGTCAATGAGATAGAAGGTCCTCCTGCTGGTGTTGAAAGATGGGAAGCCTCGCAGGGGATTGAGTGCCTCTGTAACCTTTCCTGGTTCCAGAGGTCTGCCATCTAAGGCTGTAACTGCCTGGGGGTTGAGGGGAAGTAGTTGGGTAGGGATTTAGGTAGTAAGTTAAATCAGGAAATCACTTAAGTGACCATGATATAGCCTGACCCGATGCTGGTGGGCCCTTCAGGACAGAGTGGTGGAATAGCTAAGACAGCGTAGTAGGGAGGAGCTCTAATTTTCCCCATCACAGCCCTAGCTAGGCGGGGACAGGCGTTTCCGGAAGTCCGGGGCAAGTGGAGCGGAAGTGGCGAGTAACCCCGCAGAGAGGCAACGGGCTCCCCATGTGAGCCCGGGGAGAAAGCCGGAAGGTTGAACTGCATGTTCTCCGGGGAATCCTGGAGCAGTTCAGGAGCCGGGGAAGCTCTGAATGACGGAGCCCAAACAGGAGAAACAGAGCTGCTCAGAGGAACTTGGGACTGAGACACCTGGCGGCGAGCCGCTCCCCCCGCCTCTTAGACGATTGTCCAGGCGGGATGGACAAGGCTATGAGGGACCGAGATCCCAGCTGGTTCTCGGGTGGCTAACTCATTGAAGGGGCTAGATAACCCCCTGAAAATCAGACCTCAGCGCTATCATTCCATCCGCCTCCTTGTGCTATGGTCGGAATTCAATGGCAAAATCTGCCGCGGCTTGGGGACTGAGGAGAGACAGTAGGGTGGAACCCGCCACTGACAGGATGGATTAAAACCGCTTGAACTCTTCTACAAATGCAGCGTAGATACAACAGGCCTCGGGACTGCTTGGAGCACCGCAGAGGCCCAGGAGAGCGCCTTGTCTGAAAGAAGTGGTAAGGATGTAGGCAACTGGAACGGTTGAGGGAAAACTGAGGGTTGGAGCCCGAAGGTGAGGGAGCATTGGGTGAGGAAACCTGGCAAGAGCTTGGATCCCAGAAAAGGGCTTGGGAGGTGGTAGTCAGGGGGTCTGGCTAATGGAGAAGGCCTGTGTCACTGGGGAGATCTGGAGCAAGGGGAAGGACCAGGGAGGCGTTCAAAGAGCTGGCGGAGGGAACTCATCATCTCGGCCAGGAGTTGAGAATGACATATAGCTCTTCCTGACGGTTGAGAACGGTTTGATGGCGCTGGAAAGATGCCTCATGTGAGCGGTATCACCTGCTGGGGTAACAGGTCCTGGGAACGAGTTGAGTCATGATTGACTGGGTTTTTCTGTCACAAGCTGGGCTTGAACTCAGGTTCATGGGAAGGGGATTGTTACACAGAGGAGGGATAGGACCCAAACGAAACACCTTATCAGGCAAAGTAGATTTAATATAAAAAAAAGGTATTTTTTGCACTTCAAAAATAATCCAACAAAAAGTTTTCTCAGAAAGAGGTATACTAACAGAGGTACAGTAAAACAAAACAGGAGGACAAAACAAAATAACTCCACGAGGGGAAAATAAAGATAACTTCTAGAAAAAGCTTACTCGGAAAGACTGGGACACAGCAGGAGACACATAGCCAGGACTCAAAACCAAGGGAGGAACAAGGGGAAAAAACACAGCTAAAATAATCTAGGGGAAATTAAGGCACAGGGACCTGGATAAAGCTAATAAGAACACGAGGAAGAATCTAAGGCAGAGGGGGAACACAGATGACCTTAGAGGCCCGGAGACGTGGAACAGGAGGCAGGAAGCTGACACTCTTAGTTCTACTTTCTTGACTCTTTATACTGGGAAAGGTTTTGAATAATAAGTCGACTGGCCAGGTATTTCTGTGCGCCTGACGTCTTTCAATAAGACAACATCTCCCACTTTAAATTTGGATTTTCTGCTGTCATTTTCTGCGTCTCTGCAGTGTTGTCAGTACTCCTGTCTCCACCTTTTCTAAAAAGTGTCAGCGAGACACTGGACTTGCTTCCACTGTTTTCCATGAAGATCAAGCTCATGTGGAAATATCCAGAAGGGGCTGGAGGTAGCGTGGTTTTTTGTGTCAGTAATACTGAGGGTGGATGTGAGGTGATGTAGATGGTTGACACTGGGATACATATTGCATTGATTATTGCCATAACTTCAGACATAAGAGTGCTCAAGACTCATGTGAGACAAGTGTGCGGGATTAAATATCAAGTAATCCCTTGTCTGAGAGGTGTATTGAAGATAAACATTTGGAATACCCAGTTCCCTGTAGGCACCTATAAAGTGTGTACCTCGATAGAGCGAGCACTTTTTTGCTGACCACTGGATAGAGAAAAAACACCTAGGCGTTGATGAAGTGGATGTGGACATGGATTAAGGAGCTGCAAATGGACTGCTCTAGTAGACAAATGTAAGTAGCCCAGCGCTGGAGTTGCACTACTTTGTTTTTAGTCTAGGAGACAGTCAATGTCTGTAGTCATTAGGCACTATACAATCCCTTCAATGTTTTTGCCGATTCGTTAATTCCCAAGTCTTAGATTTCCTTCGCTGACGTGTCCCGTTTTTTGGCAGGTTGTCTAAAAGTAACCTTTTTAATAGCAAAACAGCACAATGGATGTTCTGTGTCCACAAATAATGTTTAAACTCCTATCAGGTGACCATTTGTGAGGTTCTTTGGGAAAAATGTAAGACATTTAGATGTTGGGGTGTGTAGTTATTAAATGCAAGCATGATAGAAGAGACCTTGTTTGGTGGGTAGGTGTTGCTGTAGAACAAATGGCAACTGGAGGGGATGCAAATGATCACAGTATAATCTGCCATGCAGGCATAGGCTACTTTGTAGTTAATATTTATAATGGGAAGGTTTTGGGGAAAGCCATTCTTCCTACCAGAAGAAGGTTGTCATAAGCATCATCGCTAACGGCTACACAAAGTGTAGACATACGGCGCATTGAACATGCAGCACACAGACAGGGCATTCCTGGTGCCGCTTCAGAAAGTTATGGAAATAGAATCACTGATGTATTTTTTTCATGTTTAGATTGACTTGGGCAAATGAATGCGACAGATAGATTAGGATTATAAGTTAAGGTGTGATGAATTGGTTTAATGTTGGATTCCGTGAGTCGCAACGCCTATTTTATAGGGCCCTAGGGGTCAATGAACTTGTCATAAATCAACATAGGATATGCCCCCCTCCCCCCTAACAAGACTAAATATATATATATATATGGAAATGTAAGCAGGGGTTGAGCTTCTTCAGTTTGTGTAAAAGTGGATACGTTTGTGTCCCTTTTCTAGAGTGAGTGACACATTGACTTTAATAGTGTACAAGAGTTGTGTAGAGGAATGGCTGGTTAGTACTTGGATGGGAGACCGCCGGGAATACCAGGTGCTGTAAGCTTGTCCCAGTAGAGCGTGCTTTGTGTCATGGAGCAATCATGCTTTTTATTTATCACTCCTAATAATATCATGGATTGTTATTGGACTAAATGCAGTTTAAAGTGGCTGGATAAAAATAAAAATGGAAAAGTGCAAAATATAGGCAGTAATGCAGCCTTTGTTTTTAGTTAAGAGACAGTCAATGTCTGTAGTCATTAGGGCTCTAAAATCCCTTCAATGTTTTGCCTGGATTGTAATTCACTCCGAATTCCCGTTGACCG
>NW_025536258.1:0-60715 GCF_020615455.1 Coregonus clupeaformis
ATGTTAATAGCACTATCAGTGTTTTTCCATTTAAAGCCAAAGTGATGATATTGGTTGTTCAGTTCAGATAATGTTATTTGTAGAGTTTACAGTACTATACTTTTATAACAGTATATATCTTTGAAGGTGTTAAGATTGCTTACTGTGCTTACTGTGAAAAGATTGCTATTGTGATTGCAGTTGCATAAGGTTTGCACTGATCGGTTAGCCTAATAAGCTAACCGGATACTGCATTAGTAAGAACATGAGCACGATATGACTAAAGGCAGACTAATACCATTTGATATATCCTTATTCAATTCAAATCAAGTATTAGTCTTTTCTGGTATTTGTCTCGCTGACTTTTGTCATCCAATGTAGATGTTTTCTAGTTGAGGAGCACATGGGCAATTGAAGAGCATGTCAAAACGAAGAGCCAGACTTAGTCCTGAGGCTGAGGCTATTCATTTTATTATTTCTGGAAGTGACAAGCCTTGTTATAAAGTCAATGGATCAATGACTATAAAGGTATGTTATACACACACGCTACACTTATTGGGTCATACCATATTGGGATGTCATTTGAAACACATTCAATTCTTACACAAGTGAAAAAATCACTTCGTACCGCTGCATTAGACACATACGGCTTTAACATCCAATTTCAGAAGTTATGTTGTGATTCTTTTGCAAGCAGTTGGGGGATGGGGAAAAATATTTAAGATTTATGAACTACACCTCCAACTTCTGGTGAATGTGATATTGGTGGTAATTTCCTTGGCCAGTCGGCAGACGTTCGTGCTATGTGTGAAAGCCGGTAATGTGATTTAAATTCAATTTTTTTAAACATTTGATCATAACAACCCCCATCAATAAACGGAATGTAGAAGCATTTAAATGATAAAAATGTACAATACATGTGAATGATGCGTTTCAGTAACGCGTAGAACAAATACGGCACCATTCAAGTTAACAGCGAAAATGCACCCGAGTAGACCTACCGACAGAGAATCATGTTCACAACACGAGTGGGTGCGTAATCCCTGCCTGTGTGATTTGGGACTTTTTTGTGTACGCTAATGTCCTTAAATACAAAGTCTGCAATAAAGCCCGGTCTAAAGCGGGGAGTCAAAGGCAGACTCAGCGGTGCAAGTCGGTGCATCGCAGTGCTACTGTTCGCCACTAGATCCTGGTTCGTATCCAGGCTCTGTCGCAGCCGGCCGCGACCGGGAGACTCATGGCGGCACAATTGGCCCACGTCGTCCAGGTAGGGAGAGGAATGGCCGGTAGGGATGTAGCTCAGTTGATAGAGCATGGCGTTTGCAACGCCAGGGTTGTGGGTTCGATTCCCACGGGGGCCAGTATAAAAATATATATATGTATTCACTAACTGTAAGTCGCTCTGGATAAGAGCGTCTGCTAAATGACTAAAATGTAAATGTAAATGTACGTCACTGCAGGTCTAGCGCGGTGATAACTGCTGGAACCTTACCTGGGATCACATCTCTTTTTGCTTTAACGCCATTGTTTTGGCTTTTCCGTTTTAGCTGTAGATCTGTCATTAAATCCAACATAAAAATACGTCTCCTCGTGATTTCATAGTTTTCAGACAAAATGTATTTTGAATGTTGACACCTTTTGGGTCCTTACCAGTTTGCACCCCTGCAATGGATATTTCCCCTAAATATTAAATCATACATTGATAAGCAGGCTAAATGGGTCTACGATAAACTGCAATTCATTAACCTAATTTGAACTGTATTACTTGATACTAAGTTCTTAACTTTGTTACATCAGCACGTGGTGTATTTGCCTCAGCACCAATTGAAAAGGGATCATTTGTCCTCGTAGTACCGTGGGGAGTTTTCATATCGCAATATAAGGCGACAAGAGGCAGGGGAAGTATACGGAAAAGCAAAATGCTTTCTTGTTTGATTTTGAATGGAACAATGGCTCATGGTGGTAAGTAAAACCCTATAAGACATCAGTTAATCTCTTATGTTTATATGTTTTGTGGAGAAAGTAAATCTGTTTCCTTCTTCAATTTTAGCATAGATGCATCCTGCGAAAGATGGTTCACTGGGGGAGGCTGGTAAATGATGCCCACAGGTCCCCAAATTGCTAAATGAAAAAGATGATAGTCCAATGTAAACCTCATCTTTGCTTGTTTGCTATTGAAAACATCCAAGCAGAGAGTGAAATAACCTATGATTATGGATAATCTCAGTGGCCATGACGTGCTCTGGTAAGTAAATCTGCTTTGATATATTATAATGTATAGGATCTATCAAAGAATTATAAAATATATAAATACATGTCCCTTCTTGCATGTATGTTGTCACCGCTTTATATATATATACAGTTGAAGTCGGAAGTTTACATACACCTTAGCCAAATACATTTAAACTCAGTTTTTCACAATTCCTGACATTTAATCCAAGTAAAAATTCCCTGTTTTAGGTCAGTTAGGATCACCACTTTATTTTAAGAATTGAAATGTCAGAATAATAATAGAGAGAATTATTTATTTCAGCTTTTATTTATTTCATCACATTCCCAGTGGGTCAGAAGTTTACATACACTCAATTAGTATTTGGTAGCATTGCCTTTAAATTGTTTAACTTGGGTCAAACGTTTGGGTAGCCTTCCACAAGCTTCCCACAATAAGTTGGGTGAATTTTGGCCGATTCCTCCTGACAGAGCTGGTGTAACTGAGTCAGGTTTGTAGGGCCTCCTTGCTCCGCTACGCTTTTTCAGTTCTGCCCACACATTTTCTATAGGATTGAGGTCAGGGCTTTTGATGGCCACTCAAAACCTTGACTTTGTTGTCCTTGCCATTTTTCCACAACTTTGGAAGTATGCTTGGGGTCATTGTCCATTTGGAAGACCCATTTTCAACCAAGCTTTAACTTCCTGACTGATGTCTTGAGATGTTGCTTCAATATATCCACATAATTTTCCTTCCTCATGATGCCATCTATTTTGTTAAGCGCACCAGTCCCTCCTGCAGCAAAACAACCCCACAGCATGATGCTGCCACCCCGTGCTTCACGGTTGGGATGGTGTTCTTCGGCTTGCAAGCCTACCCCCTTTTTCCTCCAAACATATTGATGGTCATTAAGGCCAAACAGTTCTATTTTTGTTTCATCAGACCAGAGGACATTTCTCCAAAAAAGTACGATCTTTGTCCCCATGTGCAGTTGCAAACCACAGTCTGGCTTTTTTATGGCGGTTTTGAAGCAGTGGCTTCTTCCTGCTGAGCGGCCTTTCAGGTTATGTCGATATAGGACTTGTTTTACTGTGGATATAGATACTTTTGTACTGTTTCCTCCAGCATCATCACAAGGTCCTTTGCTGTTGTTCTGGGATTGATTTGCACCTTTCGCACCAAAGTACATTCATCTCTAGGAGACAGAAGCGTCTCCTTCCTGAGCGGTATGACGGCCGTGGTCCCATGGTGTTTATACTTGCGTACTATTGTTTGTAGAGATGAACGTGGTACCTTCAGGCGTTTGGAAATTGCTCCCAAGGATGAACCAGACCATAACAATGGTCATTAAGGCCAAACAGTTCTATTTTTGTTTCATCAGACCAGAGGACATTTCTCCAAAAAGTACGATCTTTGTCCCCATGTGCAGTTGCAAACCACAGTCTGGCTTTTTTAATGGCGGTTTTGAAGCAGTGGCTTCTTCCTTGCTGAGCGGCCTTTCAGGTTATGTCGATATAGGACTTGTTTTTACTGTGGATATAGATACTTTTGTACCTGTTTCCTCCAGCATCATCACAAGGTCCTTTGCTGTTGTTCTGGGATTGATTTGCACCTTTCGCACCAAAGCACATTCATCTCTAGGAGACAGAACGCGTCTCCTTCCTGAGCGGTATGACGGCTTCGTGGTCCCATGGTGTTTATACTTGCGTACTATTGTTTGTAGAGATGAACGTGGTACCTTCAGGCGTTTGGAAATTGCTCCCAAGGATGAACCAGACTTGTGGAGGTCTACAAATTTTTTTCTGAGGTCTTGGCTGATTTCTTTTGATTTTCCCATGATGTCAAGCAAAGAGGCACTGAGTTTGAAGGTAGGCCTTGAAATAGATCCACAGGTACACCTCTCCAATTGACTCAAATGATGTCAATTAACCTATCAGAAGCTTCTAAAGCCATGACATCATTTTCTGGAATTTTCCAAGCTGTTTAAAGGCACAGTCAACTTAGTGTATGTAAACTTCTGACCCACTGGAATTGTGATACAGTGAATTATAAGTGAAAAAATCTGTCTGTAAACAATTGTTGAAAAAATTACTTGTATCATGCACAAAGTAGATGTCCTAACCAACATGCCAAAACTATAGTTTGTTAACAAGAAATTTGTGGAGTGGTTGAAAAACGAGTTATAATGACTCCAACCTAAGTGTATGTAAACTACCAACTTCAACTGTATACACTGATTAAATAGAGTATAATACAGAATATTTCTTGTTGTGTTTCGTTGCAGACACCAAGTGACAAGATCCCAACTCAACCTTCAGCAGACCCAGAAGTGAGACAGAGATCCACTTCATCCTTCCAACAGGTTATTACACATTTATTGTACATCTTTTCTATTTAAATTAAATTGATGTCTCAGTTCATTCCTATATATGAATTAAATGGCTTTTACTGTATTACAACCAACCTTTTGTGTAAGATGTTCACAAAATCAACATTCCCATAACTTGTTTCGATATCATAGTGTAAACAAAATTAGCCCGACCATTTGACAGAACTAACCGTCCCTCAAAACATAAAATGAATCTTTATTCTCTCTAATGCCTATGTTTTTGTGTTTTTGGGGCAATGTTTTTGCCCATTTAACATATTTCTTATCAATTTGCGTGATTTAATTTATATGGCAGTTGATCCATTTACATTACCCATGGGGACCCATGGGGACCCATGGGGCGGCGCACAATTGGCTTAGCGTCGTCCAGGGTAGGGGAGGGAATGGCCGGCAGGGATGTAGCTCAGTTGGTGGAGCATGGCGTTTGCAACGCCAGGGTTGTGGGTTTGATTCCCACAGGGGGCCAGTATGAATGAAAAATTATGTATGTACTCACTGACTGTAAGTCGCTCTGGATAAGAGCGTCTGCTAAATGACTAAATGTTAAATGTAAATGTAATTACTTTTAAGGTTGTGAGCGTTCTTTGACAACAAAAGGATAACTCAAAGTCAAGAACCTTGACTCTAGATGTGTTCAGTCGTCAAGTCCTCATTTGGTACTAAGGCTGTTCAAGACGTAAATGTGTTTCAGATGACGTCCCGATATGGTATGACCCAACCAGAGTAGAGTGTGTGTGTTACACGGTCCTCATATTGTTGGTTAGCAGATATTGTACAGTTTTAACCATTTTTATAGAGTCTTGCATAAAAAGCCCAGATCTATATATTAATTATCTTTCCTAACATATGTGGTCAATGCAGCCCTTGAACTCAGCAATGAGTCTCACCCCAAAGGCGATTATGATTGACAGGTGGTAGGAATATATTGTGACTGAACTGAATATGATCATTAGTTTACTAAATAGATATGATCTATATTATAAAACACAATATTTCTGACATGTTATTGTTGTATTTCGTTGCAGACACCAAGTGACAAGATCCCAGCTCAACCTTCAGCAGACCCAGAAGTGAGACAGAGATCCACTTCATCCTTCCAACAGGTTATTACACATTTATTGTAGATCTTTTCTATTTAAATTAAATTGTTGTCTCCAGTTCATTCCAATATATGAATTACATGGCTTTTTACTGTATTACAACCAACCTTTTGTGTAAAATGTTCACAATATCAAAATTCCCATAACTTGTTTCCCGATATCATAGCGTAAACAAAATTAGCCCGACCATTTGACAGAACTAACCGCCCCTCAAAACATAAAATTAATCTTTATTCTCTCTAATGCCTATGTTTTTGTATTTTTGGGGCAATGCTTTTGTCCATTTAACATATTTCTTATCAATTTGCGTGATTTAATTGATATGGCAGTTGATCCATTTACGTTGCTTTTAAGGTGGTGAGCTTTCTTTGACAACAAAAGGATAACTCAAAGTCAGGAACCTTGATTCCAGATGTGTTCTGTCGTCAAGTCCTCGTTTGGTAATTAGGCTGTTCAAGACGTACATGTGTTTCAGATGACGTCCCGATATGGTATGACCCAACCAGAGTAGAGTGTGTATGTTACACGGTCCTCATATTGTTGGTTGGCAGATATTGCACAGTTTTAACAATTTTTATAGAGTTTTACATAAAAAGCCCAGATCCATATATGAATTATCTTTCCTAACATCTGTGGTCAATGCAGCCCTTGACCTCAGCAATGAGTCTCACCCCAAAGGCGATTATGATAGATAGGTGGTAGGAATATATTGTGACCGAACTGAGTATGATCATTAGTTTACGAAATAGATATGATCTATATTATAAAACACAATATTTCTGACATGTTATTGTTGTATTTCGTTGCAGACACCAAGTGACAAGATCCCAGCTCAACCTTCAGCAGACCCAGAAGTGAGACAGAGATCCACTTCATCCTTCCAACAGGTTATTACATATTTATTGTAGATCTTTTCTATTTAAATTAAATTGTTGTCTCAGTTCATTCCAAAATATGAATTAAATGGCTTTTTACTGTATTATAACCAACCTTTTGTGTAAAATGTTCACAAAATCAACATTCCCATAACTTGTTTCGATATCATAGTGTAAACAAAATTAGCCCGACCATTTGACAGAACTAACCGCTCTCAAAATATAAAATTAATCTTTATTCTCTCTAATGCCTATGTTTTTGTATTTTTGGGGCAATGGTTTTGCCTATTTAACATATTTCTTATCAATTTGCGTGATTTAATTTATATGGCAGTTGATCCATTTACATTACTTTTAAGGTTGTGAGCTTTCTTTGACAACAAAATGATAACTCAAAGTCAGTAACCTTGAATCTAGATGTGTTCAGTCGTCAAGTCCTCATTTGGTAATTAGGCTGTTCAAGACATAATTGTCTTTCAGATGACGTCCCGATATGGTATGACCCAACCAGAGTAGAGTGTGTGTGTTACACGGTCCTCATATTGTTGGTTGGTAGATATTGTACAGTTTTAACAATTTGTATAGAGTTTTACATAAAAAGCCCAGATCCATATATGAATTATCTTTCCTAACATCTGTGGTCAATGCAGCCCTTGACCTCAGCAATGAGTCTCACCCCAAAGGCGATTATGATAGACAGGTGGTAGGAATATATTGTGACCGAACTGAGTATGATCATTAGTTTACGAAATAGATATGATCTATATTATAAAACACAATATTTCTGACATGTTATTGTTGTATTTCGTTGCAGACACCAAGTGACAAGATCCCAGCTCAACCTTCAGCTGACCCAGAAGTGAGACAGAGATCCACTTCATCCTTCCAACAGGTTATTACATATTTATTGTAGATCTTTTCTATTTAAATTAAATTGTTGTCTCAGTTCATTCCAATATATAAATGACATGGCTTTTTACTGTATTACAACCAACCTTTTGTGTAAAATTTTCACAATATCAAAATTCCCATAACTTCTTTCGATATCATAGCATTAACAAAATTAGCCCGACCATTTGACAGAACTAACCACCCCTCAAAACATAAAATTAATCTTTATTCTCTCTAATGCCTATGTTTTTGTATTTTTGGGGCAATGTTTTTGCACATTTAACATATTTCTTATCAATTTGAGTGATTTAATTTATATGGCAGTTGATCCATTTACATTACTTTTAAGGTTGTGAGCTTTCTTTGACAACAAAAGGATAACTCAAAGTCAGGAACCTTGATTCCAGATGTGTTCAGTCGTCAAGTCCTCATTTGGTAATTAGGCTGTTCAAGACGTAAATGTGTTTCAGATTACGTCCCGATATGGTATGACCCAACCAGAGTAGAGTGTGTGTGTTACACGGTCCTCATATTGTTGGTTAGCAGATATTGTACAGTTTTAACCATTTTTATAGAGTCTTGCATAAAAAGCCCAGATCCACATATGAATTATCTTTCCTAACATTTGTGGTCAATGCAGCCCTTGACCTCAGCAATGAGTCTCACCCCAAAGGCGATTATGATTGACAGGTGGTAGGAATATATTGTGACTGAACTGAGTATGATCATTAGTTTACTAAATAGATATGATCTATATTATAAAACACAATATTTATGACATGTTATTGTTGTATTTCGTTGCAGACAGCAAGTGACAAGATCCCAGCTCAACCTTCAGCAGACCCAGAAGTGAGACAGAGACAGGTTATCCTTCCAACAGGTTATTACACATTTATTGTAGATCTTTTCTATTTAAATTAAATTGTTGTCTCAGTTCATTCCAATATATAAATTACATGGCTTTTTACTATATTACAACCAACCTTTTGTGTAAAATGTTCACAATATCAACATTCCCATAACTTGTTTCGATATCATAGCGTAAACAAAATTAGCCCGACCATTTGACAGAACTAACCGCCCCTCAAAACATAAAATTAATCTTTATTCTCTCTAATGCCTATGTTTTTGTATTTTTGGGGCAATGTTTTTGTCCATTTAACATATTTCTTATCAATTTGCGTGATTTAATTTATATGGCAGTTGATCCATTTACATTACTTTTAAGGTTGTGAGCTTTCTTTGACAACAAAAGGATAACTCAAAGTCAGGAACCTTGATTCCAGATGTGTTCAGTCGTCAAGTCCTCATTTGGTAATTAGGCTGTTCAAGACATAATTGTCTTTCAGATGACGTCCCGATATGGTATGACCCAACCAGAGTAGAGTGTGTGTGTTACACGGTCCTCATATTGTTGGTTAGCAGATATTGTACAGTTTTAACCATTTCTATAGAGTCTTGCATAAAAAGCCCAGATCCACATATAAATTATCTTTCCTAACAGTTGTGGTCAATGCAGCCCTTGACCTCAGCAATGAGTCTCACCCCAAAGGCGATTATGATAGACAGGTGGTAGGAATATATTGTGACTGAACTGAGTATGATCATTAGTTTACTAAATAGATATGATCTATATTATAAAACACAATATTTATGACATGTTATTGTTGTATTTCGGTGCAGACAGCAAGTGACAAGATCCCAGCTCAACCTTCAGCAGACCCAGAAGTGAGACAGAGACAGGTTATCCTTCCAACAGGTTATTACACATTTATTGTAGATCTTTTCTATTTAAATTAAATTGTTGTCTCAGTTCATTCCAATATATAAATTACATGGCTTTTTACTATATTACAACCAACCTTTTGTGTAAAATGTTCACAATATCAACATTCCCATAACTTGTTTCGATATCATAGCGTAAACAAAATTAGCCCGACCATTTGACAGAACTAACCGCCCCTCAAAACATAAAATGAATCTTTATTCTCTCTAATGCCTATGTTTTTGTATTCTATGGGCAATGTTTTTGTCCATTTAACATATTTCTTATCAATTTGCGTGACTTAATTTATATGGCAGTTGATCCATTTACATTACTTTTAAGGTGGTGAGCTTTCTTTGACAACAAAAGGATAACTCAAAGTCAGGAACCTTGACTCTAGATGTGTTCAGTCGTCAAGTCCTCATTTGGTACTAAGGCTGTTCAAGACGTAAATGTGTTTCAGATGACGTCCCGATATGGTATGACCCAACCAGAGTAGAGTGTGTGTGTTACACGGTCCTCATATTGTTGGTTAGCAGATATTGTACAGTTTTAACCATTTCTATAGAGTCTTGCATAAAAAGCCCAGATCCACATATAAATTATCTTTCCTAACAGTTGTGGTCAATGCAGCCCTTGACCTCAGCAATGAGTCTCACCCCAAAGGCGATTATGATAGACAGGTGGTAGGAATATATTGTGACTGAACTGAGTATGATCATTAGTTTACTAAATAGATATGATCTACTGTATATTATAAAACACAATATTTCTGACATGTTATTGTTGTATTTCGTTGCAGACACCAAGTGACAAGATCCCAGCACAACCTTCAGCAGACCCAGAATTGAGACAGAGATCCACTTCATCCTTCCAACAGGTTATTACACATTTATTGTAGATCTTTTCTATTTAAATTAAATTGTTGTCTCAGTTCATTCCAAAATATGAATTAAATGGCTTTTTACTGTATTACAACCAACCTTTTGTGTAAAATGTTCACAATATCAAAATTCCCATAACTTGTTTCGATATCATAGCATAAACAAAATTAGCCCGACCATTTGACAGAACTAACCGCCCCTCAAAACATAAAATTAATCTTTATTCTCTCTAATGCCTATGTTTTTGTATTTTTGGGGCAATGTTTTTGTCCATTTAACATATTTCTTATCAATTTGCGTGATTTAATTTATATGGCAGTTGATCCATTTACATTACTTTTAAGGTGGTGAGCTTTCTTTGACAACAAAAGGATAACTCAAAGTCAGGAACCTTGATTCCAGATGTGTTCAGTCGTCAAGTCCTCATTTGGTAATTAGGCTGTTCAAGACGTAAATGTGTTTCAGATTACGTCCCGATATGGTATGACCCAACCAGAGTAGAGTGTGTGTGTTACACGGTCCTCATATTGTTGGTTAGCAGATATTGTACAGTTTTAACCATTTTTATAGAGTCTTGCATAAAAAGCCCAGATCCACATATGAATTATCTTTCCTAACATCTGTGGTCAATGCAGCCCCTTGACCTCAGCAATGAGTCTCACCCCAAAGGCGATTATGATTGACAGGTGGTAGGAATATATTGTGACTGAACTGAGTATGATCATTAGTTTACTAAATAGATATGATCTATATTATAAAACACAATATTTATGACATGTTATTGTTGTATTTCGTTGCAGACAGCAAGTGACAAGATCCCAGCTCAACCTTCAGCAGACCCAGAAGTGAGACAGAGACCAGGTTATCCTTCCAACAGGTTATTACACATTTATTGTAGATCTTTTCTATTTAAATTAAATTGTTGTCTCAGTTCATTCCAATATATAAATTACATGGCTTTTTACTATATTACAACCAACCTTTTGTGTAAAATGTTCACAATATCAACATTCCCATAACTTGTTTCGATATCATAGCGTAAACAAAATTAGCCCGACCATTTGACAGAACTAACCGCCCCTCAAAACATAAAATGAATCTTTATTCTCTCTAATGCCTATGTTTTTGTATTCTATGGGCAATGTTTTTGTCCATTTAACATATTTCTTATCAATTTGCGTGATTTAATTTATATGGCAGTTGATCCATTTACATTACTTTTAAGGTGGTGAGCTTTCTTTGACAACAAAAGGATAACTCAAAGTCAGGAACCTTGATTCCAGATGTGTTCAGTCGTCAAGTCCTCATTTGGTAATTAAGCTGTTCAAGACGTAAATGTGTTTCAGATTACGTCCCGATATGGTATGACCCAACCAGAGTAGAGTGTGTGTGTTACACGGTCCTCATATTGTTGGTTAGCAGAAATTGTACAGTTTTAACCATTTTTATAGAGTCTTGCATAAAAAGCCCAGATCCATATATGAATTATCTTTCCTAACATCTGTGGTCAATGCAGCCCTTGACCTCAGCAATGAGTCTCACCCCAAAGGCGATTATGATAGACAGGTGGTAGGAATATATTGTGACTGAACTGAATATGATCATTAGTTTACTAAATAGATATGATCTATATTATAAAACACAATATTTCTGACATGTTATTGTTGTATTTCGTTGCAGACACCAAGTGACAAGTTCCCAGCTCAACCTTCAGCAGACCCAGAAGTGAGACAGAGATCCACTTCATCCTTCCAACAGGTTATTACACATTTATTGTAGATCTTTTCTATTTAAATTAAATTGTTGTCTCAGTTCATTCCAAAATATGAATTAAATGGCTTTTTACTGTATTACAACCAACCTTTTGTGTAAAATGTTCACAAAATCAACATTCCCATAACTTGTTTCGGTATCATAGCGTAAACAAAATTAGCCCGACCTTTTGACAGAACTAACCGCCCCTCAAAACATAAAATTAATCTTTATTCTCTCTAATGCCTATGTTTTTGTATTCTATGGGCAATGTTTTTGTCCATTTAACATATTTCTTATCAATTTGCGTGACTTAATTTATATGGCAGTTGATCCATTTACATTACTTTTAAGGTGGTGAGCTTTCTTTGACAACAAAAGGATAACTCAAAGTCAGGAACCTTGACTCTAGATGTGTTCAGTCGTCAAGTCCTCATTTGGTAATAAGGCTGTTCAAGACGTAAATGTGTTTCAGATTACGTCCCGATATGGTATGACCCAACCAGAGTAGATGTGTGTGTGTTACACGGTCCTCATATTGTTGGTTAGCAGATATTGTACAGTTTTAACCATTTCTATAGAGTCTTGCATAAAAAGCCCAGATCCACATATGAATTATCTTTCCTAACAGTCTGTGGTCAATGCAGCCCTTGACCTCAGCAATGAGTCTCACCCCAAAGGCGATTATGATAGACAGGTGGTAGGAATATATTGTGACTGAACTGAGTATGATCATTAGTTTACGAAATAGATATGATCAGTATATTATAAAACACAATATTTCTGACATGTTATTGTTGTATTTCGTTGCAGACACCAAGTGACAAGATCCCAGCACAACCTTCAGCAGACCCAGAAGTGAGACAGAGATCCACTTCATCCTTCCAACAGGTTATTACACATTTATTGTAGATCTTTTCTATTTAAATTAAATTGTTGTCTCAGTTCATTCCAAAATATGAATTAAATGGCTTTTTACTGTATTACAACCAACCTTTTGTGTAAAATGTTCACAAAATCAAAATTCCCATAACTTGTTTCGATATCATAGCGTAAACAAAATTAGCCCGACCATTTGACAGAACTAACCGCCCCCTCAAAACATAAAATTAATCTTTATTCTCTCTAATGCCTATGTTTTTTGTATTTTTGGGGCAATGTTTTTGCCATTTAACATATTTCTTATCAATTTGCGTGATTTAATTTATATGGCAGTTGATCCATTTACATTACTTTTAAGGTGGTGAGCTTTCTTTGACAACAAAAGGATAACTCAAAGTCAGGAACCTTGACTCCAGATGTGTTCAGTCGTCAAGTCCTCATTTGGTAATTAGGCTGTTCAAGACGTAAATGTGTTTCAGATGACGTCCCGATATGGTATGACCCAACCAGAGTAGAGTGTGTGTGTTACACGGTCCTCATATTGTTGGTTAGCAGATATTGTACAGTTTTAACCATTTCTATAGAGTCTTGCATAAAAAGCCCAGATCCACATATGAATTATCTTTCCTAACATCTGTGGTCAATGCAGCCCTTGACCTCAGCAATGAGTCTCACCCCAAAGGCGATTATGATAGACAGGTGGTAGGAATATATTGTGACTGAACTGAGTATGATCATTAGTTTACTAAATAGATATGATCTATATTATAAAACACAATATTTCTGACATGTTATTGTTGTATTTCGGTGCAGACAGCAAGTGACAAGATCCCAGCTCAACCTTCAGCAGACCCAGAAGTGAGACAGAGACAGCTTATCCTTCCAACAGGTTATTACACATTTATTGTAGATCTTTTCTATTTAAATTAAATTGTTGTCTCAGTTCATTCCAATATATAAATTACATGGCTTTTTACTATATTACAACCAACCTTTTGTGTAAAATGTTCACAATATCAACATTCCCATAACTTGTTTCGATATCATAGCGTAAACAAAATTAGCCCGACCATTTGACAGAACTAACCGCCCCTCAAAACATAAAATTAATCTTTATTCTCTCTAATGCCTATGTTTTTGTATTTTTGGGGCAATGTTTTTGCCCATTTAACATATTTCTTATCAATTTGCGTGATTTAATTTATATGGCAGTTGATCCATTTACATTACTTTTAAGGTGGTGAGCTTTCTTTGACAACAAAAGGATAACTCAAAGTCAGGAACCTTGACTCCAGATGTGTTCAGTCGTCAAGTCCTCATTTGGTAATTAGGCTGTTCAAGACGTAAATGTGTTTCAGATTACGTCCCGATATGGTATGACCCAACCAGAGTAGAGTGTGTGTGTGTTACACGGTCCTCATATTGTTGGTTAGCAGATATTGTACAGTTTTAACCATTTTTATAGAGTCTTGCATAAAAAGCCCAGATCCATATATGAATTATCTTTCCTAACATCTGTGGTCAATGAAGCCCTTGACCTCAGCAATGAGTCTCACCCCAAAGGCGATTATGATAGACAGGTGGTAGGAATATATTGTGACTGAACTGAATATGATCATTAGTTTACTAAATAGATATGATCTATATTATAAAACACAATATTTCTGACATGTTATTGTTGTATTTCGTTGCAGACACCAAGTGACAAGATCCCAGCTCAACCTTCAGCAGACCCAGAAGTGAGACAGAGATCCACTTCATCCTTCCAACAGGTTATTACACATTTATTGTAGATCTTTTCTATTTAAATTAAATTGATGTCTCAGTTCATTCCAAAATATGAATTAAATGGCTTTTTACTGTATTACAACCAACCTTTTGTGTAAAATGTTCACAATATCAACATTCCCATAACTTGTTTCGATAACATAGCGTAAACAAAATTAGCCCGACCATTTGACAGAACTAACCGCCCCTCGAAACATAAAATTAATCTTTATTCTCTCTAATGCCTATGTTTTTGTATTTTTGGGGCAATGTTTTTGCCCATTTAACATATTTCTTATCAATTTGCGTGATTTAATTTATATGGCAGTTGATCCATTTACATTACTTTTAAGGTTGTGAGCTTTCTTTGACAACAAAAGGATAACTCAAAGTCAGGAACCTTGATTCCAGATGTGTTCAGTCGTCAAGTCCTCATTTGGTAATTAGGCTGTTCAAGACGTAAATGTGTTTCAGATTACGTCCCGATATGGTATGACCCAACCAGAGTAGAGTGTGTGTGTGTTACACGGTCCTCATATTGTTGGTTAGCAGATATTGTACAGTTTTAACCATTTTTATAGAGTCTTGCATAAAAAGCCCAGATCCATATATGAATTATCTTTCCTAACATCTGTGGTCAATGCAGCCCTTGACCTCAGCAATGAGTCTCACCCCAAAGGCGATTATGATAGACTGGTGGTAGGAATATATTGTGACTGAACTGAGTATGATCATTAGTTTACTAAATAGATATGATCTATATTATAAAACACAATATTTCTGACATGTTATTGTTGTATTTCGTTGCAGACACCAAGTGACAAGATCCCAGCTCAACCTTCAGCAGACCCAGAAGTGAGACAGAGATCCACTTCATCCTTCCAACAGGTTATTACACATTTATTGTAGATCTTTTCTATTTAAATTAAATTGATGTCTCAGTTCATTCCAAAATATGAATTAAATGGCTTTTTACTGTATTACAACCAACCTTTTGTGTAAAATGTTCACAATATCAACATTCCCATAACTTGTTTCGATAACATAGCGTAAACAAAATTAGCCCGACCATTTGACAGAACTAACCGCCCCTCTAAACATAAAATTAATCTTTATTCTCTCTAATGCCTATGTTTTTGTATTTTTTGGGCAATGTTTTTGCCCATTTAACATACTTCTTATCAATTTGCGTGATTTAATTCATATGGCAGTAGATCAATTTACATTACTTTTAAGGTGGTGAGCTTTCTTTGACAACAAAAGGATAACTCAAAGTCAGGAACCTTGACTCTAGATGTGTTCAGTCGTCAAGTCCTCATTTGGTAATTAAGGCTGTTCAAGACGTAAATGTGTTTCAGATGACGTCCCGATATGGTATGACCCAACCAGAGTAGAGTGTGTGTGTTACACGGTCCTCATATTGTTGGTTAGCAGAAATTGTACAGTTTTAACCATTTTTATAGAGTCTTGCATAAAAAGCCCAGATCCATATATGAATTATCTTTCCTAACATCTGTGGTCAATGCAGCCCTTGACCTCAGCAATGAGTCTCACCCCAAAGGCGATTATGATAGACAGGTGGTAGGAATATATTGTGACTGAACTGAATATGATCATTAGTTTACTAAATAGATATGATCTATATTATAAAACACAATATTTCTGACATGTTATTGTTGTATTTCGTTGCAGACACCAAGTGACAAGATCCCAGCTCAACCTTCAGCAGACCCAGAAGTGAGACAGAGATCCACTTCATCCTTCCAACAGGTTATTACACATTTATTGTAGATCTTTTCAATTTAAATTAAATTGTTGTCTCAGTTCATTCCAATATATAAATTAAATGGCTTTTTACTGTATTACAACCAACCTTTTGTGTAAAATGTTCACAATATCAACATTCCCATAACTTGTTTCGATAACATAGCGTAAACAAAATTAGCCCGACCATTTGACAGAACTAACCGCCCCTCAAAACATAAAATTAATCTTTATTCTCTCTAATGCCTAGGTTTTTGTATTCTATGGGCAATGTTTTTGTCCATTTAACATATTTCTTATCAATTTGCGTGACTTAATTTATATGGCAGTTGATCCATTTACATTACTTTTAAGGTGGTGAGCTTTCTTTGACAACAAAAGGATAACTCAAAGTCAGGAACCTTGATTCCAGATGTGTTCAGTCGTCAAGTCCTCATTTGGTAATTAGGCTGTTCAAGACGTAAATGTGTTTCAGATTACGTCCCGATATGGTATGACCCAACCAGAGTAGAGTGTGTGTGTTACACGGTCCTCATATTGTTGGTTAGCAGAAATTGTACAGTTTTAACCATTTTTATAGAGTCTTGCATAAAAAGCCCAGATCCATATATGAATTATCTTTCCTAACATCTGTGGTCAATGCAGCCCTTGACCTCAGCAATGAGTCTCACCCCAAAGGCGATTATGATAGACAGGTGGTAGGAATATATTGTGACTGAACTGAATATGATCATTAGTTTACTAAATAGATATGATCTATATTATAAAACACAATATTTCTGACATGTTATTGTTGTATTTCGTTGCAGACACCAAGTGACAAGATCCCAGCTCAACCTTCAGCAGACCCAGAAGTGAGACAGAGATCCACTTCATCCTTCCAACAGGTTATTACACATTTATTGTAGATCTTTTCAATTTAAATTAAATTGTTGTCTCAGTTCATTCCAATATATAAATTAAATGGCTTTTTACTGTATTACAACCAACCTTTTGTGTAAAATGTTCACAATATCAACATTCCCATAACTTGTTTCGATAACATAGCGTAAACAAAATTAGCCCGACCATTTGACAGAACTAACCGCCCCTCAAAACATAAAATTAATCTTTATTCTCTCTAATGCCTAGGTTTTTGTATTCTATGGGCAATGTTTTTGTCCATTTAACATATTTCTTATCAATTTGCGTGACTTAATTTATATGGCAGTTGATCCATTTACATTACTTTTAAGGTGGTGAGCTTTCTTTGACAACAAAAGGATAACTCAAAGTCAGGAACCTTGATTCCAGATGTGTTCAGTCGTCAAGTCCTCATTTGGTAATTAGGCTGTTCAAGACGTAAATGTGTTTCAGATTACGTCCCGATATGGTATGACCCAACCAGAGTAGAGTGTGTGTGTTACACGGTCCTCATATTGTTGGTTAGCAGATATTGTACAGTTTTAACCATTTCTATAGAGTCTTGCATAAAAAGCCCAGATCCATATATGAATTATCTTTCCTAACATCTGTGGTCAATGCAGCCCTTGACCTCAGCAATGAGTCTCACCCCAAAGGGGATTATGATAGACAGGTGGTAGGAATATATTGTGACTGAACTGAGTATGATCATTAGTTTACTAAATAGATATGATCTATATTATAAAACACAATATTTCTGACATGTTATTGTTGTATTTCGTTGCAGACACCAAGTGACAAGATCCCAGCTCAACCTTCAGCAGACCCAGAAGTGAGACAGAGATCCACTTCATCCTTCCAACAGGTTATTACACATTTATTGTAGATCTTTTCTATTTAAATTAAATTGATGTCTCAGTTCATTCCAAAATATGAATTAAATGGCTTTTTACTGTATTACAACCAACCTTTTGTGTAAAATGTTCACAAAATCAACATTCCCATAACTTGTTTCGATATCATAGCGTAAACAAAATTAGCCCGACCATTTGACAGAACTAACCGCCCCTCAAAACATAAAATTAATCTTTATTCTCTCTAATGCCTATGTTTTTGTATTTTTGGGGCAATGTTTTTGCCCATTTAACATATTTCTTATCAATTTGCGTGATTTAATTTATATGGCAGTTGATCCATTTACATTACTTTTAAGGTTGTGAGCTTTCTTTGACAACAAAAGGATAACTCAAAGTCAGGAACCTTGACTATAGATGTGTTCAGTCGTCAAGTCCTCATTTGGTACTAAGGCTGTTCAAGACGTAAATGTGTTTCAGATGACGTCCCGATATGGTATGACCCAACCAGAGTAGAGTGTGTGTGTTACACGGTCCTCATATTGTTGGTTAGCAGATATTGTACAGTTTTAACCATTTCTATAGAGTCTTGCATAAAAAGCCCAGATCCACATATGAATTATCTTTCCTAACAGCTGTGGTCAATGCAGCCCTTGACCTCAGCAATGAGTCTCACCCCAAAGGCGATTATGATAGACAGGTGGTAGGAATATATTGTGACTGAACTGAGTATGATCATTAGTTTACTAAATAGATATGATCTATGTATATTATAAAACACAATATTTCTGACATGTTATTGTTGTATTTCGTTGCAGACACCAAGTGACAAGATCCCAGCTCAACCTTCAGCAGACCCAGAATTGAGACAGAGATCCACTTCATCCTTCCAACAGGTTATTACACATTTATTGTAGATCTTTTCTATTTAAATTAAATTGTTGTCTCAGTTCATTCCAAAATATGAATTAAATGGCTTTTTACTGTATTACAACCAACCTTTTGTGTAAAATGTTCACAATATCAAAATTCCCATAACTTGTTTCGATATCATAGCGTAAACAAAATTAGCCCGACCATTTGACAGAACTAACCGCCCCTCAAAACATAAAATTAATCTTTATTCTCTCTAATGCCTATGTTTTTGTATTTTTGGGGCAATGTTTTTGTCCATTTAACATATTTCTTATCAATTTGCGTGATTTAATTTATATGGCAGTTGATCCATTTACATTACTTTTAAGGTTGTGAGCTTTCTTTGACAACAAAAGGATAACTCAAAGTCAGGAACCTTGACTCCAGATGTGTTCAGTCGTCAAGTCCTCATTTGGTAATTAGGATGTTCAAGACGTAAATGTGTTTCAGATGACGTCCCGATATGGTATGACCCAACCAGAGTAGAGTGTGTGTGTTACACGGTCCTCATATTGTTGGTTAGCAGATATTGTACAGTTTTAACCATTTCTATAGAGTCTTGCATAAAAAGCCCAGATCCACATATGAATTATCTTTCCTAACATTTGTGGTCAATGCAGCCCTTGACCTCAGCAATGAGTCTCACCCCAAAGGCGATTATGATTGACAGGTGGTAGGAATATATTGTGACTGAACTGAGTATGATCATTAGTTTACGAAATAGATATGATCTATATTATAAAACACAATATTTCTGACATGTTATTGTTGTATTTCGTTGCAGACAGCAAGTGACAAGATCCCAGCTCAACCTTCAGCAGACCCAGAAGTGAGACAGAGACACTTCATCCTTCCAACAGGTTATTACACATTTATTGTAGATCTTTTCTATTTAAATTAAATTGTTGTCTCAGTTCATTCCAAAATATGAATTAAATGGCTTTTTACTGTATTACAACCAACCTTTTGTGTAAAATGTTCACAAAATCAACATTCCCATAACTTGTTTCGATATCATAGCGTAAACAAAATTAGCCCGACCATTTGACAGAACTAACCGCCCCTCAAAACATTAAATTAATCTTTATTCTCTCTAATGTCTGTGTTTTTTGTATTATTGGGGCAATGTTTTTGCCCATTTAACATATTTCTTGTCAATTTGCGTGATTTAATTTATATGGCAGTTGATCCATTTACATTACTTTTAAGGTTGTGAGCTTTCTTTGACAACAAAAGGATAACTCAAAGTCAGGAACCTTGACTCCAGATGTGTTCAGTCATCAAGTCTTCATTTGGTAATTAGGATGTTCAAGACGTAAATGTGTTTCAGATCACGTCCTGATATGGTATGACCCAACCAGAGTAGAGTGTGTGTGTGTTACATGGTCCTCATATTGTTGGTTAGCAGATATTGTACAGTTTTAACCATTTTTATAGAGTCTTGCATAAAAAGCCCAGATCCATATATGAATTATCTTTCCTAACATCTGTGGTCAATGCAGCCCTTGACCTCAGCAATGAGTCTCACCCCAAAGGCGATTATGATTGACAGGTGGTAGGAATATATTGTGACTGAACTGAGTATGATCATTAGTTTACGAAATAGATATGATCTATATTATAAAACACAATATTTCTGACATGTTATTGTTGTATTTCGTTGCAGACACCAAGTGACAAGATCCCAGCTCAACCTTCAGCAGACCCAGAAGTGAGACAGAGATCCACTTCATCCTTCCAACAGGTTATTACACATTTATTGTAGATCTTTTCTATTTAAATTAAATTGTTGTCTCAGTTCATTCCAAAATATGAATTAAATGGCTTTTTACTGTATTACAACCAACCTTTTGTGTTAAATGTTCACAAAATCAACATTCCCATAACTTGTTTCGATATCATAGCGTAAACAAAATTAGCCCGACCATTTGACAGAACTAACCGCCCCTCAAAACATTAAATTAATCTTTATTCTCTCTAATGTCTATGTTTTTTGTATTATTGGGGCAATATTTTTGCCCATTTAACATATTTCTTATCAATTTGCGTGATTTAATTTATATGGCAGTTGATCCATTTACATTACTTTTAAGGTTGTGAGCTTTCTTTGTCAACAAAAGGATAACTCAAAGTCAGGAACCTTGACTCTAGATGTGTTCAGTCGTCAAGTCCTCATTTGGTACTAAGGCTGTTCAAGACGTAAATGTGTTTCAGATTACGTCCCGATATGGTATGACCCAACCAGAGTAGAGTGTGTGTGTTACACGGTCCTCATATTGTTGGTTAGCAGATATTGTACAGTTTTAACCATTTCTATAGTGTCTTGCATAAAAAGCCCAGATCCACATATGAATTATCTTTCCTAACATTTGTGGTCAATGCAGCCCTTGACCTCAGCAATGAGTTTCACCCCAAAGGCGATTATGATTGACAGGTGGTAGGAATATATTGTGACTGAACTGAGTATGATCATTAGTTTACGAAATAGATATGATCTATATTATAAAACACAATATTTCTGACATGTTATTGTTGTATTTCGTTGCAGACACCAAGTGACAAGATCCCAGCTCAACCTTCAGCAGACCCAGAAGTGAGACAGAGATCCACTTCATCCTTCCAACAGGTTATTACATATTTATTGTAGATCTTTTCTATTTAAATTAAATTGTTGTCTCAGTTCATTCCAAAATATGAATTAAATGGCTGTTTACTGTATTACAACCAACCTTTTGTGTAAAATGTTCACAATATCAAAATTCCCATAACTTCTTTCGATATCATAGCATAAACAAAATTAGCCCGACCATTTAACAGAACTAACCGCCCCTCAAAACATTAAATTAATCTTTATTCTCTCTAATGTCTATGTTTTTTGTATTATTGGGGCAATATTTTTGCCCATTTAACATATTTCTTATCAATTTGCGTGATTTAATTTAAATGGCAGTTGATCCATTTACATTGCTTTTAAGGTGGTGAGCTTTCTTTGACAACAAAAGGATAACTCAAAGTCAGGAACCTTGATTCCAGATGTGTTCAGTCGTCAAGTCCTCATTTGGTAATTAGGCTGTTCAAGACGTAAATGTGTTTCAGATTACGTCCCGATATGGTATGACCCAACCAGAGTAGAGTGTGTGTGTTACACGGTCCTCATATTGTTGGTTAGCAGATATTGTACAGTTTTAACCATTTCTATAGTGTCTTGCATAAAAAGCCCAGATCCACATATGAATTATCTTTCCTAACATTTGTGGTCAATGCAGCCCTTGACCTCAGCAATGAGTTTCACCCCAAAGGCGATTATGATTGACAGGTGGTAGGAATATATTGTGACTGAACTGAGTATGATCATTAGTTTACGAAATAGATATGATCTATATTATAAAACACAATATTTCTGACATGTTATTGTTGTATTTCGTTGCAGACACCAAGTGACAAGATCCCAGCTCAACCTTCAGCAAACCCAGAAGTGAGATAGAGATCCACTTCATCCTTCCAACAGGTTATTACACATTTATTGTAGATCTTTTCTATTTAAATTAAATTGTTGTCTCAGTTCATTCCAAAATATGAATTAAATGGCTGTTTACTGTATTACAACCAACCTTTTGTGTAAAATGTTCACAATATCAAAATTCCCATAACTTCTTTCGATATCATAGCATAAACAAAATTAGCCCGACCATTTGACAGAACTAACCGCCCCTCAAAACATTAAATTAATCTTTATTCTCTCTAATGTCTATGTTTTTTGTATTATTGGGGCAATGTTTTTGCCCATTTAACATATTTCTTATCAATTTGCGTGATTTAATTTATATGGCAGTTGATCCATTTACATTGCTTTTAAGGTGGTGAGCTTTCTTTGACAACAAAAGGATAACTCAAAGTCAGGAACCTTGATTCCAGATGTGTTCAGTCGTCAAGTCCTCATTTGGTAATTAGGCTGTTCAAGACGTAAATGTGTTTCAGATTACGTCCCGATATGGTATGACCCAACCAGACTAGAGTGTGTGTGTTACACGGTCCTCATATTGTTGGTTAGCAGATATTGTACAGTTTTAACCATTTCTATAGAGTCTTGCTTGAAAACCCCAGATCCACATATTCATTTTTTCATTTATAGGTCATCTATAAAACAGTATTGTCAATTTCTTAACCCAAATTATTTTCACATACAGTATAATGTATAATATCCTAATTTACTGTTACGGTACTGTGTTATTAAAAACAAATATTTATTCTTCATAATTTCATTCAAGGCAAGCAAGTCCAGTGGAATTGTACCCTTCCAGTGTCCTACTGCAAAGCAGGTAAGAAAGCTGCATTCTTGTCATTAGATAAAATAGTTCATGTTCTTTGTTAACACATTGTGGTATTTTTGATGTGAGGAAACATTGTAGAAATTTGTACAGCTTAGAAAAAAGCCGCCATCTGCAAAATCTGAGGCGCCGTCATGATCGTTGTGAGGATCGTTATGAGAAGAGATAGCTGAGAGACAGAGGTCTTTCAATCAGTTTACTAGAATACATTTTTCTGTGAGTATGTAGGTGTTATGCACAATGTGATGGTACTGTAGGGAGTATGATACCCTAGGTATTAATACATGTATAAAGTTATTGACAGAATTAGATGCTTTTTTTTCTTTTTCCTTCAGACCTTGATGAATCTTCGGATGCTGCAGACTATCTTCCAGACTCATGTGGCAATTCCTCGGATGCTTCTATTATAAGTACTACAAGTTCTTGTAGTAAGGAATATAAAACCACAGAAAAGAATCTCCACCACAAATTGTCAGAGAACAAACCATTAGGGAATGTTACAGCACACAGTGGGGATAGTACCACCAGTTCAGAGAAGCCAAGAACATTAAGTTATTCAAAGATGCGCAGCAATCCTTGTACTTCAGTAATAAGCTGCAGTGCCAATTCATCAGAGAACACATCACACCAGAAAAGCTCCATAAATGTCACACCTTTGTCAATAACAGCAAAAGGAAGCAAGTACAACAAGAAGCAATTTTGTCTTTATTGTAAAAAGGCCATTTATAAATTGGCAAGACACCTCGAATCCATCCACAGTGAAAAGCCTGATGTTGCAATGGCTTTCAGTTTTAATAAAGGATCCCGCAAAAGAAGAGAGTTGTTACGCTCTCTTAAGAAGAGATGAAACTTTGACCATAATACTGAAGTGGCAAGCTGTGGCACTGGTGAGATGGTTGCCTGTAAAAGACCTAGTAATGCAAAACCATCTGATGACTACCGTGACTGCAAATTTTGCGAAGGACTGTATGCAAGAAATTCCCTATGGAGACATGTGAGAAACTGCCCGAAGAAGTCTGTTGAGGGAGAGCCTCAAGTTGGGCGAAAACGGATTCAACTGCACTTACCAAGACCTGACTCAGTTAAGGAAACTGTTTGGAAGATTGCTTGTGAAATGAACCAGGATGACGTTTCCTCGGTTGTAAGGAGTGAAACTGAATTCCTTTGTATCGGCGAGTCACTGTTGAATTCCAGGAAACCATATGAGAGAAGGAATGACTACATACGCCAAAAAATTAGAGAGATGGCAAGACTATTGATAACGGCAAGGGCTATAACACCTTTGAAGAGCACCGAAGTCCTTGTTATGCCCTGTAACTTTCCCCATGTGATACAGGCAGTAAGATATGTTGCTGGTTATGATGTTGAAAGCAACTCGTATAAAATCCCATCATTGGCTTTGAAATTGGGACACAGTTTAGCCAAAGTTGCAGGCATTATTCAATGCAATGCCATCACTGCAAATCGCCCTGCTGTTGCAGAGTCTGCAAAGCAATTTGCCACTTTACATCAGAAAAAGTGGACAGAGTCCATTTCAGCTGCCGCATTTGGTACGCTTCAACAAGCCAAATGGAATAAACCACAGGTTTGACCCTTTACAGAGGATGTGTCGGTGCTGCACACGTTTCTTGCTACTGAGCGTGCTAAGTGTATGAAGGACCTTGAGGAAGAACCCAACAGCAAAAGCTTTGGAAATCTTCCTAAAGTGACTTTGATGCAGGTAGTACTATTTAACAGAAGGAGGGAAGGGGAAGTTTCAAAAATGGAGCTTCAGTCTTTCACATCCAGGGATCTTACGGAGCTGAATCCAGACATTGTGAGGGGCCTTACTGACTTCGAGAAGAAGCTTGCAGAGCACTTTGAGAGAGTTGAGATTCGAGGTAAAAGGTCAAGAAAGGTTCCAGTGCTTCTAACCCCTGACATGATCACTGCTATGGACCTCCTCATGATAAGCAGAAAAGAGTGTCAAGTCCACAAAGAAAATGTGTACATTTTTACACGGCCAGGTGTCCTTTCCCATTACAGAGGCTCCGACTGCTTTCGCAAGTATGCAAACAATGTGGTGCAAAGAACCCAGAGGCACTCACCTCAACAAGATTGCGGAAACAAGTCGCCACTTTGTCCACACTACTAAACCTCAAAGAAAATGAAATGGATCAACTTGCCACCTTTCTAGGACATGACATCCGTGTCCATAGAGAATTCTATCGGCTTCCAGAGAGTACCCTGCAGCTCGAAAAGTCAGCAAACTGTTGATAGCAATCGAAAAAGGAAGACTGCCTTACCTGCAGGGGAAAGGGCTGGATGACATTGAGGTCAATCCTGAAGGTAAAATTTTGTTTGAAATATAGTTTTTAGCCACTTCAAATATAACTATTATAAGTGTTGTTAGTCCTTAATTTAAATAATTGCCGTAAATGTTTTTTTACCCAACCATATGAAGTAGAAATGAGTGATGATGATTCCAGTGAAGAAACCATTGCTGACCTACATCAATGCAAAGGTATCCTGACTTGTATATATGTGGTAATATCTTTAAGTTATGTCACATAAATGCACATTTCTGTGGGGATTATCGAAATGATCCTCTATCTGTTTTTAAACAATCACATTGGTGGTGATAAGTAATTCCACATTTATGGATTTGCAATCAGTTTATGTTTATATCTCAAATATCAGTTAATATCTAATGTAGAATTGCATATTGCCTGACATTGAGGTTGTTTACAGTGAATAATACAAGCAAGCAAACGTATTGTCATGAAGCTCATAGAACATAATCACATTCATTATTACTTTGCAAAGGCTCAACAACAGAGACTTCTAGGGACCAGACACTTCTGAGGCAAACACCAGAGTCAACCACCCTGGACAACATGGAGGGCACTTCTGAGTCAACCACCCTGGACAACATGGAGGGCACTTCTGAGTCAACCACCCTGGACAACATGGAGGGCACTTCTGAGTCAACCACCCTGGACAACATGAAGGGCACTCCTGAGTCAACCACCTTGGATAACGTACACATGAGCAACACACAACCAAGACATGGTAAAATAGTCACATCCCAAGCATCCTCAAAGTGCTCCAAAGGAAAGCAAGGTTAGTAAGCATTTTGTATTCACATGTATTGGTAACATCATATAACTACTAACTAGAATCCTTTGTATCATATCCTCCATTTGTCACTTTAGCAGAGCTCATTGTTAATCAGTTGTATTTTGTTTCCATTTATGAAAGCTGTGAAGGTGAGAAGCAAGTGGACAGGTGATGAAGTGAAAGCTGTTGAGCGGCATTTGCTTAATTTCATAACAAGCTGCAGAATACCAGGTAAAAGGACTGTGACTCCTGCCTCCAAGCAGAGCCAGTAGCTCTGAAAGACAGAGACTGGGTTGCTATCAAATACTACATCCACAACAGAAATGTAGCATTAAAAAGGAAGATGAATAGATAGAACTAGAGCATGCCAACTGTAGCTCAGGTACCATTCAATTCCAATTTCAATCAGCTTCTCCTCAGATAGTGTTAATATCTGTGGGTTTCATGTTCATATTATTTTATTTTCCTTAAATGATTTATATTGTTGGTTCTTGTACAAACATGCCACATAGGCTCGACTGTAGATCCCACATGTTTGTATGTTTATGTATAATTGAGGGCTATTAATGAGCATATGTTTGCCACTTATGGTCAATTTTTTGGGGGATAACAGTTGATGATATAGGTTAATACTCTGCTCTCATTGACAGGGAAAAGAGATAAACAGTACTTAAAGGGATTGTTATTGTTCCTAAGTTTTCAGAAGCACTTTGTTCTTAACCACAAGTTGTTGAATGTGGCAAGGTGTTTAAATTACTGTTAAACTATTACCATTTCAATGGGTGCTTGTAACAGGCCTTGTGTATGGTAACTTGCACTATGTAACTATGATGTAAATCCCTATGTTATTTAGACAGGTTAGCTGAATGTACACTGTCATGTTTCATAGAAGCTGGATGCTTTAATAGAGAGTTTCTCATTCATTTCAAACATGCCATTTCTACTGCCTTGTGCATAGCAGGGAAGGAGGCAAAGTGTAGGTGGTCTATTCTGGGTGTTCAATTGATTTGTTAATTTGCATATTTTCGCTGGCACTCAATAAAAGTAAGGCATAAAGTGTTCCCTCTTTTTTTTACATGAATATTGACTGCAAATGTATTGTTATAAATAACAATAATACGACTTAAACAGTAGACTGAGAATATATTATATTTATGAGCTATGTGAACATGGATAGGCATTTCTGTTGAAGGTTACCTATCTGGTGAGAATGATTATTATAATATTTTTTTAAAAGCTTTAGTTAAGTATTGTACACCTATGATTCTTATGCAGACATTTCAACATGTAACCGGAACCACGTTCAAATACAGACCCTATTTACAGGTTCTTCATAAGTCACATAAACCTGAAAATCAGTGTGTATCTATGGGCTGCTGTTGCTATGGGCCTTATATGTCACATGAACCCGAAAAAGTCCTCATATATACTATTAAAATCAGGTCTGAACAAAATATAGCCCTAGACAAAATCTCAACAGATGGATGTATTCCTAGAATCATGGGACCAAACTATTCTGATTCCCAGGTCTCTTGGACCTTGGGAAAGGCATGTCCCAATATGTCACATTTTTGTCATAAGTCCTGATATTGTCTATAAACACGTATGTGTGTGTGTGTGTGTGTGTGTGTGTGTGTGTGTGTGTGTGCGCGCGCGCGCGCGTGTGTGTGCATGCCTGCGTGTGTGTAGAGTTGAAGTCGGAAGTTTACATACACCTTAGCCAAATACATTTAAACTCTGTTTTTCAGTTCCTGACATTTAATTCTAGTAAACATTCCCTGTCTTAGGTCAGTTAGGATCACCACTTTATTTTAAGAATGTGAAATGTCAGAATAATAGTAGAGAGAATTATTTATTTCAGCTTTTCTTTCTTTCATTACATTCCCAGTGGGTCAGAAGTTTACATACACTCAATTAGTATTTGGTAGCATTGTGTTTAAATTCTTTAACTTGGGTCAAACGTTTCAGGTAGCCTTCCACAAGCTTCCCACAATAAGTTGGGTGAATTTTGGCCCATTCCTCCTGACAGAGCTGGTGTAACTGAGTCAGGTTTGTAGGCCTCCTTGCTCGCACACGCTTTTTCAGTTCTACCCACAAATTTCAAATAGGATTGAGGTCAGGGCTTTGTGATGGCCACTCCAATACCTTGACTTTGTTGTCCTTAAGCCATTTTGCCACAACTTTGGAAGTATGCTTGGGGTCATTGTACATTTCGAAGACCCATTTGCGACCAAGCTTTAACTTCGTGACTGATGTCTTGAGATGTTGCTTCAATATATCCACATAATTTTCCTTCCTCATGTTGCCAACTATTTTGTGAAGTGCACCAGTCCCTCCTGCAGCAAAGCACCCCACAGCATGATGCTGCCACCCCCGTGCTTCACGGTTGGGATGGTGTTCTTCGGCTTGCAAGCAACCACCTTTTTCCTCCAAACATAACGATGGTCATTATGGCCAAACAGTTCTATTTTGTTTCATCAGACCAGAGGACATTTCTCCAAAAAGGAGAAATGTGCAGTTTCAAACCATAGTCTGGCTTTTGTATGGCGGTCTTGGAGCAGTGGCTTCTTCCTTGCTGAGCGGCCTTTCAGGTTATGTCGATATAGGACTCGTTTTACTGTGGATATAGATACTTTTGTACCTGTTTCCTCCAGCATCTTCACAAGGTCCTTTGTTGTTGTTCTGGGATTGCACTTTTCGCACCAAAGTACGTTCATTTCTAGGAGACAGAATGCATCTCCTTCCTGAGCGGTATGACGGCTGCGTGGTCCCATGGTGTTTATACTTGCATACTATTGTTTGTACAGATGAACGTGGTACCTTCAGGCATTTGGAAGTTGCTCCCAAGGATGAACCAGACTTGTGGAGGTCTACCATTTTTTTCTGAGGTCTTGGCAGATTTATTTTGATTTTCCCATGATGTCAAGCAAAGAGGCACTGAGTTTGAAGGTAGGCCTTGAACTACATCCACAGGTACACCTCCAATTGACTCAAATGATGTCAGTTAGCCTATCAGAAGCTTGTAAAGCCATGACATAATTTTCTTGAATTTTCCAAGCTGTTTAAAGGCACAGGCAACTTACTATATGTAAACATCTGACCTACTGGAATTGTGATATAGTGAATTATAAGTGAAATAATCTGTCTGTAAACAATTGTTGTAAAAATTACTTGTGTAATGCACAAAGTAGATGTCCTAACCAACTTGCCAAAACTATAATTTGTTAACAAGAAATTTGTGGAGTGGTTGAAAAACGAGTTTTAATGACTAATGAAACTTCCGACTTCAACTGTATTTATGTCTACATATGTGTGTATGTAAATGTGAATACGCGTTTGTGTCACGACAGCTTTCATGTAAAAACACTGTTTTCTCCCAATATTTGGGGATTACCATTGTAATACCATAAGCTTTTTTTACAGGGAAATGTCCCAAATTATTACAGAATAATATCATGCGATTGTTAGAATTTTAAATGGTCATTTCTGGCTGAAGCCGGTGTGTACAGATGTATTATCTTAATTTTATCCAGTTTGCTACAGCAGTAAAATAATCCTGCAGCAACAGAACATGTAAATTATTATTTGGATAGTAATTAATGGACATTTTTGAAGGGGTTGATAAATGTTTCATTAGGGCAAATCAAGTCTGGAAATTACAAACTTTAGTAGCCTTTTAAAATCTCAAATACACTACAAGTTTACATTTGGAAAATTCTCAGAAACAAAAGAGAGATCCAATTAAGATCCTACATATGTATGTTTGTGCATTTGAATAGGAAGCATTGGCATGTCCATTGTGCTCCATGATGAAGCTGGCACCTGTTAACACTATTGTGCTCCAGTAAGTAGTGTGACCTCCTCTTAATAATAGAGAAGTGGGAGAAATTCCACTACTATTACCATGACAATCAACAACTCTCTCTACTGTTTGTCTGTATGTGTATGTCTATCTGTCTGTCTCCTTTCGTCCGTCCATCCTTTTGATAAGCACAGCTGCAGGTATGTTATCAAGCAGAGATGCAGAGAGAAGGGAGGCTGGTTTGGCGACACTGGTGAAGTTAAACTACAGATGCAGGATCTTATTTTTGAGCAAGCTTGCTACAGCGTGAAAATAATCCTGCAGCAACAGGAAATTTGAATTATTATATGGATTATAATTCATGGACATTTTTAGAGGGGTTGATACATTTTTTATTAGGGCAAATAAAGTCTGACATTTCTAATTGGAAATTATGAACTTTAGAAGCCTTTTGGAAAACTCAAACACACTACAAGTCTGCATTTCCTGCTGAGCAGGAAAATTCTCAGCAACAAAAGAGTGATCGAATTACGTTCCCTACATCAGTATGTAAAATGTGCATTGTTTAACAACTGCATACATTTAAGTCATTTAGCAGACGCTCTTATCCAGAGCGACTCACAGTTAGTGCATACATTAAATATTTTTTCATACTGGCCCACCGTGGGAATCGAACCCACAACCCTGGCGTTGCAAACGCTATTGCTCTACCAACTGAGCTACATCCCTGCCGGCCATTCCCTCCCCTACCCTGGACAAATTGTGCGCCGCCCCATGGGTCTCCCGGTCACGGCTGGCTACGACAGAGCCTGGATTCACACCAGGATCTCTAGTGGCACAGCTAGCACTGCGATGCAGTGCCTTGGACCACTGCGCCACTCGGGAGGGTTACATTAACAGTAACAGTGAAATGCACAGACAAGGGGGGACTGGTTTGGGGACACTGTTTAAGTTTCAGCAAACTAAAACACAGTAGTGTGAATATAAACACACACACGTGCTCACACACTCACACACAAACGCACACACACACACTTTTACACTCATCACATTCTGCTGCTACTCTGTTCTTTATTTGACTCTTATTATTATCTATCCTGATGCCTAGTCACTTTACCCTGCCTTCATGTTTATATCTCATGCACAGTACCAGTCAAAAGTTTGGACACACCTACTCATTCATGGATGTAGTTCAAGGCCTACCTTCAGTTTTTCTTTATTTTTACTATTTTCTACATTGTAGAATAATTACCAGCGAAGTTGAATTAACACATATGGAATCATGTAGTAACCAAAAAAGTGTTAAACAAATCTAAATATATTTGAGATTCTTCAAGTAGCCACCATTTGCCTTGATGACAGCTTTGCACACTCTTGGCATTCTCTCAACCAGCTTCATGTGGTAGTCACCTGGAATGCATTTCAATTAACAGGTGTGCCTTGTTAAAAGTTAATTTTGTGGAATTTCTTTCCTTCTTAATGTGTTTGAGCCAATCAGTTATGTTGTGACAAGGTAGGGTTGGTATACAGAAGATAGCCCTATTTGGTAAAATACCAAGTCCAGATTATGGCAAGAACAGCTCAAATAAGCAAAGAGAAACGACAGTCCATCATTACTTTAAGACATGAAGGTCAGTCAGTATGGAACATTTCAAGAACTTTGAAAGTTTCTTCAAGTGCAGTCGCAAAAACCATCAAGCGCTGTGATGAAACTGGCTCTCATGAGTACCGCCACAGGAAAGGAAGACCCAGAGTTACCTCTGCTGCAGAGGATAAGTTCATTAGAGTTAACAGCCTCAGAAATTTCAGCTCAAATAAATATTTCTGTCACGAGTTACAAAGCCAGAACCCAGAAGCAGACCAGGACAAGGTAAGTTGAAACGAAGGTGAGTGTTTATTTACAAATTCAAGAGTGATGCTGAATAATCCAGGAACAGAGCGGGCGGCGTTGATTAGTTGTTGGGGGTGCAGTGGTTGATCCCATCATGGCTCGGCAGCCGCCGACCACCAGGCAGAGGTTGGATGAAGGTTCCGGACGAGTGACTGCAGATGGAACAAAACGGAGGTAAGTAAACAACAAACCAACAAGGTGCAAAAACAACAAAACTAACGCTAGAAGCTCTAAGACTGATACTCTGGTAAACCTACTGTTCATGGCTAACGATCCGGCAGGGAATGGATGTTAGGCCAGAGCCTAAGAAGGGTGATGATCAGGACCAGGTGTGCAGATTGCTGATGGGATGCAGGTGCGGAAATCAAGAGAGCTCCCCGGAGCGTTCCAGAACCCTCGGGAAACTGGAGATCACGAGCAGAAAAAACTAGTCCACAGACAGGACCCGACTCAGACTGCCGGGATCGTTACAGTACCCCCCCTCCGACGAACGCCACCGGGCGGACTCCCGGAGCGCCAGGATGGAGGCGGTAGAAGTCACGAATGAGGTCAGCATCTAGGATCTGTCGCCGCGGAATCCAACTCCTCTCTTCAGGACCATACCCCTCCCAGTCCACGAGATACTGGAAACCCCGGCCCCGCCGTCTGGAATCCATGATGCGTCGCACCGTGTAGGCAGGACCACCTCCGATCATCCGAGGAGGAGGAGGAGGAGGCGGAGGAGGCAACAGAGGACTGAGGAAAACAGGCTTGAGGCAGGAGACATGAAAGGTGGGATGGACTCTGAGCGTCCTCGGTAGTTTGAGTCGAACTGCCACTGGATTGATCACCTTCTCCACCACAAACGGACCAATGAACTGCGTAACAACTTCCTAGACTCAGTCCGTAAAGGAAGATCCCGTGTGGCCAACCAGACCCTATCTCCGATGGTATAGGTGGGAGCGGGGATCCGGCGACGATTCGCCTGGAGCTGATACCGGTCCGAAACTCTAAGGAGAGCCTTTCTGGCCCGATGCCAGGTCCGGTGGCAACGACGAATATGGGCCTGAACAGAGGGCACTGAGAGCTCCTTCTCCTGAGAAGGGAACAAGGGAGGTTGGTAGCCATACAGGCACTGGAAGGGAGACATCCCAGTGGCAGATGTAGGGAGAGTATTGTGGGCATACTCAACCCAAGGCAACTGAGAGACCCAGGAGGTGGGGTTGGAAGAGACCAGGCAGCGTAGCGTGGATTCCATCTTCTGGTTGGCTC
The DNA here is from genome assembly GCF_020615455.1 of Coregonus clupeaformis. NCBI lineage: Eukaryota > Metazoa > Chordata > Actinopteri > Salmoniformes > Salmonidae > Coregonus > Coregonus clupeaformis. Next base: position 33,301 of record NW_025536258.1, read on the forward strand.
TCTCCGCCTGACCATTGGATTGGGGGGTGAAAACCAGATGTGAGACTGACTGTAGCTCCAATGGCCAAACAGAAGGACTTCCAGACAGCAGAGGTAAACTGAGGGCCACGGTCGGAAACGATATCACTGGGCAAACCGTGGACCCTGAAAACCTCCCTAACCAGGATCTCGGACGTCTCCGAGGCAGAGGGAAGCTTGGCAATTGGCACAAAGTGGGCGAACTTGCTGAATCTGTCCACGATAGTCAGAACGACCGTGTTCCCCTCAGAAGCGGGCAACCCAGTGACGAAGTCCAGGGCCAGATGCGACCATGGTCGCCGGGAATAGGAAGGGGGGTGAAGTAGTCCAGAGCTGGGCCGATTGGTACTCTTATTCTGCGCACACACTGGACAGGCAGCAACAAAACCCCGAGTATCCTCGGCCATGGCAGGCCACCAAAAACGTCTGCGAAGAAACGCCATCGTCCGAGCCACGCCAGGGTGACAAGCCATCTTGCTGGCGTGGGACCATTTGAGGACAGCAGGACGAACCGACTCAGGCACAAACAACCGACCGGGTGGACCGTTACCGGGACCGGGCTGCGTCCGAAGGGCCGCCATCACCTCCTCCTCAATCTTCCACATAACTGCTCCCACGACGCAGTTCCGGGGGAGAATTGTCTCGGTCTTGGACCCACTCTCCTCCGTCTTGAGAACATCCGGGACAAGGCGTCCGCCTTGCCGTTCTTAGATCCAGGTCGGAACGTCAGGGAAAACTTGAATCGTCCGAAAACAACGCCCACCTGGCCTGACGGGAGTTGAGACGTCTAGCCGATTGCACGTAAGCAAGATTCTTGTGGTCAGTCCAGACAATAAACGGTTGCTCGCCCCTCCAACCAGTGGCGCCACTCCTCCAAGGCAAGTTTCACCGCGAGAAGCTCCCGGTTACCCACATCGTAATTCCTCTCCGCAGGCGAAAGGCGACGAGAGTAGTAGGCGCAGGGATGGAGTTTACTGTCCGTGGAGCATCGCTGCGACAGGATGGCGCCAACTCCCACATCAGACGCGTCCACTTCAACGACGAACTGACGGGCCGTGTCCGGTTGAGAGAGAATCGGTGCGTTGGTGAATCGCCTCTTCAAATCCAGAAACGCTCGATCCGCCTCCGGATTCCACTTGAAGGTCCTGATACTGGAAGTCAAGGCAGTTAACGGAGCGGCCACACGGCTGTAATCCCGGATGAATCTGCGGTAGAAATTCGCAAACCCCAAAAATCTCTGGAGCTGCAATCTCGTACCGGGCTGGGCCCATTCCAGAACCGCTCTAACCTTCTCCTGGTCCATCCTAATCTCTCCCCTGGAGATGATGTACCCGAGAAAGGATGTCGTGTGGGCGTGAAACTCGCACTTCTCGGCCTTCACGAACAGGCGATTCTCCAACAATCGCTGCAGAACCTGCCGGACATGCTGGACGTGGTCGGAAGGTTCCTTCGAGAAGATCAGAATGTCATCCAGGTAAACAAACACAAAGAGACCGATCATATCTCTCAGGACGTCGTTCACCATACTCTGGAATACCGCTGGAGCATTGGTCAGTCCAAACGGCATCACCTGATACTCGAGTGACCCATCGGTGTATTGAAACCCGTCAACCACTCGTCCCCCTCTCTGATCCGGACCATGTGATACGCATTGCGTAGGTCTAGCTTGGTGAACACCGTAGCACCCTGTAAGGAGTCGAAGGCAGAACTCATCAAGGGCAGGGGATACTTGTTCTTGACCGTGATGTCATTCAACCCCCCGATAATCAATACACGGTCGAAGAGAGCCATCCTTCTTACCCACAAAGAAGAATCCTGCCCCCAGGGGGTGATGACCGAGGGACGAACGAGACCAGCAGCTAGGGACTCCTTGATGTAGGTCTCCAAAGCCTCACGTTCAGGTCGGGAGATACTGTATAACCTTCCCTTGGGGTAGACAGCTCCAGGGAACAGGTTGATGGCACAATCATATGGTCGGTGGGGAGGGAGTGACAGAGCCTTCTGCTTACTGAAAACTTCCCCCAAATCGTGATATGTCTCGGGAACCAGGGACAAATCTGGGGGGTTTAGCCTCAATCACCTGACTGGGAACCGAATGGGGACAGGCAGTCTTGAGACAGTTAGCATGACAATCAAGGCTCCAACTCGTTACCTTGCCCGTCACCCAATCGAACGTGGGATTGTGTTCCTTCAGCCAGGGGTATCCAAGGACCAGAGGAACATGGGAAGACGGCAGAATGAAGAATGAAATCATCTCAGAATGATTCCCCGACAACAGCATCTTAACCGGTTCAGTCCTCATCGTGATACGTGCCAGACTACTGCCGTCCAGAGTGGTAGCTTCAATGGCTTCCGGCAATTGCTCCTTGGAAAGCCCCAGCTGTTCCACCAACTCGGCATCTAGAAAGCTTCCATCGGCACCTGAATCGATAAAAGCGTTAATCGCTAAGCTCTGATTCCTGTTCATAAGGGTAGCCGGGAAACGGGGTCTGACAGAGGTATTGAGAGGTCGAAACTGGCTCGCTAAAAGTCCTCCCAACTTTAGCGAGCCGCGCAGTTTGACGACCGCCGGGGAACCAGTGGCGAGGTAATGTCCCGAACCACCACAGTAGAGGCAACAGTTAGTCCTACGTCTGTGTTGGCGCTCCTCCTTGGTTAACCCGTGCCGCCCCACTTGCATGGGTTCAGAATCGGGAGACAGAACCTCTCCACTAATCCTGTGTGGTGGCCGATGATCGACGTATTCTGATCCAATCCCCGACCCGACTGGAACCTGAGAAGCTGATCGGTTGGGCGGAACCCATTGCTTCTCCCTCCTTCGCTCTCGGACTCGATTATCCACCCGAATAGACAAGGCTACCAAGCTGTCCAGGTCACTAGGCTCCGGATAGGAGATCAACTCATCCTTGAGCTGCTCCGACAGACCCTGGTAAAGGCCGCTTGCAGAGACTCCTCATTCCACCCACTCTCCACAGCCAACGTCTTGAACTCGATCACGAAGTCGGCCACGCTGCGAGTTCCTTGGCGAAGCGAAAACAGGCGCCTAGCTGCGTCCCTCCCTTGGACGGAATGGTCGAAGAGCTTCCTCATCTCGGCCGTGAACCCCTGGTATGAAGCCATGCAGGGATCCTGTCGTTCCCAAACGGCTGAAGCCCACTCCAGCGCTCGACCACGCAGCAACTCAATCACAAAGGCTATCCTAGCCTTGTCTGTGGCATAAGAGTAGGGCTGTAGATCGAACACTAATCCACACTGCATAAGGAAGGAACGGCATCTTCCCAGCTCCCCCTCATATTTATCCGGCGTCGGAACCTTGGGCTCACGGAAGGACACAGCTCCAGAAGCGGCAGGCGAGATGGGTGAAACCGGTAGTGGATCCTCCACCGGAAACTTGCGTTGGTTCTGGACCTCCGTCAGACCGGTAGAAAGGTTCCGAACTGACAACGCGATCTCCTGTAGTACCGTGCTATGATGGCCCAACATCTTCTCCTGATGGGTAATGGCATGGCGAACAGAGTCCAGGTCCGCTGGGTTCATTACTGGCCGGATCGTTCTGTCACGAGTTACAAAGCCAGAACCCAGAAGCAGACCAGGACAAGGTAAGTTGAAACGAAGGTGAGTGTTTATTTACAAATTCAAGAGTGATGCTGAATAATCCAGGGAACAGAGCGGGCGGCGTTGATTAGTTGTTGGGGGTGCAGTGGTTGATCCCATCATGGCTCGGGCAGCCGCCGACCACCAGGCAGAGGTTGGATGAAGGTTCCGGACGAGTGACTGCAGATGGAACAAAAACGGAGGTAAGTAAACAACAAACCAACAAGGTGCAAAAACAACAAAACTAACGCTAGAAGCTCTAAGACTGATACTCTGGTAAACCTACTGTTCATGGCTAACGATCCGGCAGGGAATGGATGTTAGGCCAGAGCCTAAGAAGGGGTGATGATCAGGACCAGGTGTGCAGATTGCTGATGGGATGCAGGTGCGGAAATCAAGAGAGCTCCCCGGAGCGTTCCAGAACCCTCGGGAAACTGGAGATCACGAGCAGAAAAAACTAGTCCACAGACAGGACCCGACTCAGACTGCCGGGATCGTTACAATTTCACAGAGTTCAAGTAACAGACACATCTCAACATCAACTGTTCAGAGGAGACTGCGTGAATCAGGCCTTCATGGTTGAATTGCTGCAAAGAAACCACTACAAAAGGACACCAATAAGAAGAAGAGACTTGCTTGGGCCAAGAAACACGAGCAATGGACATTAGACCGGTGGAAATCTGTCTTTTGATTTGATTATTCCAAATGTGAGATTTTTGGTTCCAACCGCTGTGTCTTTGTGAGACGCAGAGTAGGTGAACGGATGATCTCTGCATGTGTATTTCATGGTTCCATGGTGAAGCATTGAGGAGGATGTGTGATGGTGTGGGGGTGCTTTGCTGGTGACACTGTCTGTGATTTATTTAGAATTCAAGACACACTTAACCAGCATGGCTACCACATCATTCTGCAGGCAAGCATTTCGTGGTAAAGTCTACAATAATTTTTATTTTACTTGAGAAATAGAATGTATTACAGTAACAGTGAAACGCTAACAACCCATAAACTGATTAATGCCTCAATATCGAAATACACTTAGCGTTGGTGACCCAAATAAGTTGAATGGTCTATTTTGGTGGAAATTATTGTTCTATATTTTTATTAATCTCTCATCCATGCAGATTATTATTTTATGGAAGCGTGGCCTGATTAGACTATGGTTTCATTATCTTAACGGTGGATGAGATTAGCATTGGAATGAGCAGATCAGAGTGTTTCTATGCTGATGTCTCTCAGACAGAAAGCATGATGTCAATGTATGTGCTGGATAAACTCTGAGTATCTGTGTTCTCTCTCTCTCTCTCTCTCTTTCTGTGCGTGCTTGTGTGTTTTTCTACATTATGCATCCCTGAATTATACACGCTATTCAGTACAGTGGGGAAAAAAGTATTTAGTCAGCCACCAATTGTGCAAGTTCTCCCACTTAAAAAGATGAGAGAGGCCTGTAATTTTCATCATAGGTACACGTCAACTATAACAGACAAAATGAGGAAAAAAAATCCAGAAAATCACATTGTAGGATTTTTATGAATTTATTTGCAAATTATGGTGGAAAATAAGTATTTGGTCAATAACAAACGTTTCTCAATACTTTGTTATATACCCTTTGTTGGCAATGACACAGGTCAAACGTTTTCTGTAAGTCTTCACAAGGTTTTCACACACTGTTGCTGGTGTTTTGGCCCATTCCTCCATGCAGATCTCCTCTAGAGCAGTGATGTTTTGGGGCTGTCGCTGGGCAACACAGACTTCAACTCCCTCCAAAGATTTTCTATGGGGTTGAGATCTGGAGACTGGCTAGGCCACTCCAGGACCTTGAAATGCTTCTTACGAAGCCACTCCTTCGTTGCCCGGGCGGTGTGTTTGGGATCATTGTCATGCTGAAAGACCCAGCCACGTTTCATCTTCAATGCCCTTGCTGACTCAAAATCTCACAATACATGGCCCCATTCATTCTTTCCTTAACACGGATCAGTCGTCCTGGTCCCTTTGCAGAAAAAACAGCCCCAAAGCATGATGTTTCCACCCCCTATGCTTCACAGTAGGTATGGTGTTCTTTGGATGCAACTCAGCATTCTTTGTCCTCCAAACACGACGAGTTGAGTTTTTACCAAAAAGTTATATTTTGGTTTCATCTGACCATATGACATTCTCCCCAATCCTCTTCTGGATCATCCAAATGCACTCTATCAAACTTCAGACGGGCCTGGACATGTACTGGCTTAAGCAGGGGGAAACGTCTTGCACTGCAGGATTTGAGTCCCTGGCGGCGTAGTGTGTTACTGATGGTAGGCTTTGTTACTTTGGTCCCAGCTCTCTGCAGGTCATTCACTAGGTCCCCCCGTGTGGTTCTGGGATTTTTGCTCACCGTTCTTGTGATCATTTTGACCCCACGGGGTGAGATCTTTGCGTGGAGCCCCAGATCGAGGGAGATTATCAGTGGTCTTGTATGTCTTCCATTTCCTATTAATTGCTCCCACAGTTGATTTCTTCAAACCAAGCTGCTTACCTATTGCAGATTCAGTCTTCCCAGCCTGATGCAGGTCTACAATTTTGTTTCTGGTGTCCTTTGACAGCTCTTTGGTCTTGGCCATAGTGGAGTTTGGAGTGTGACTGTTTGAGGTTGTGGACAGGTGTCCTTTATACTGATAACAAGTTCAAACAGGTGCCATTAATACAGGTAACGAGTGGAGGACAGAGGAGCCTCTTAAAGAAGAAGTTACAGGTCTGTGAGAGCCAGAAATTTTGCTTGTTTGTAGGTGACCAAATACTTTTTTTCCACCATAATTTGCAAATAAATTCATTAAAAATCCTACAATGTGATTTTCTGGATTTTTGTTTCTCAATTTGTCTGTCATAGTTGACGTGTACCTATGATGAAAATTACAGGCCACTCTCATCTTTTTAAGTGGGAGAACTTGCACAATTGGTGGCTGACTAAATACTTTTTTCCCCCACTGTATCTATCTATGTAATGTAAACTACACCAAGTTTTATGCTTTGCCTTTCAACATTTCAACTTCGCTGGTAATTTATTTTACAAGGTCGTGGCAGTATTAATCCAAATTCACATGTTCTGAACACATCAAATCCAAAAAAATTGTCACATGCGCCGAATACAAGTGTAGACCTTACAGTGAAATGCTTATTTACAAGCCCTTAAACAACAATGCAGTTTTAAGAAAAATAAGCGTTATGTAAAAAAACTGATAAGTAAAAATAAAAAATAAAAATAGAACAGTCTATTTTTAGGGCCTTCCTCTGACACCGCCTGTTATAGAGGTCTGGATGTCAGGAAGATTGGCCCCAGTGATGTACTGGGCCGTACGCACTACCCTCTGTAGTGCCTTGTGGTCGGAGGCCGAGCAATTGCCATACCAGGCGGTGATGCAACCAGTCAGGATGCTCTCGATGGTGCAGCTGTAGAACTTTTTGAGTATCTGAGGACCCATGCCAAATCGTTTCAGTCTCCTGAGGGGGAATAGGCTTTGTCGTGCCCTCTTCATGACTGTCTTGGTGTGTTTGGACCATGATCATTTGTTGGTGATGTGGACACCAAGGAACTTGAAGCTCTCAACCTGCTCCACTACAGCCCCGTCGATGAGAATGGGGGGTGTGCACAGTCCTCCTTTTCATGTAGTCCACAATCATCTCCTTTGTCTTGATCACGTTTGGGGAGAGGTTGTTATCCTGGCACCACACGGCCAGGTCTCGACCTCCTCCCTATAGGCTGTCTCATCGTTGTTGGTGATCAGGCCTACCACTGTTGTGTCATCGGCAAAGTTAATGATGGTGTTGGAGTCGTGCCTGGCCGTGCAGTCATGAGTGAACAGGGAGTACAGGAGGGGACTGAGCACACACCCCTGAGGGGCAGCTGTGTTGAGGATCAGCGTGGTGGATGTGTTGTTACCTACCCTTACCACCTGGGGGCGGCCCGTCAGGAAATTCAGGATCCAGTTGCAGAGGGAGGTGTTTAGTCCCAGGGTCCTTAGCTTAGTGATAATAATATAATATAATAATATGCCATTTAGCAGACGCTTTTATCCAAAACGACTTACAGTCATGCATGCATACATTTTTTTTTGTGTATGTGTATGGGTGGTCCCGGGGCTCGAACCCACTACCTTGGCGTTTCAAGCGCCGTGCTCTACCAGTTGAGCTACAGAGGACCACGTGATGAACTTTGAGGGCACTATGTTGTTGAACGCTGAGCTGTAGTCAATGAATAGCATTCTCACGTAGGTGTTGCTTTTGTCCAGGTGGGAAAGAGCAGTGTGAAGTGTAATAGAGATTGCATCATCTGTGGATCTGTTGGGGCAGTATGCGAATTGGAGTGGGTCTAGGGTTTCTGGGATAATGGTGTTGATGGGAGCCATGACCAGTTCGACATCTCTATTTTCCACCAACAAGCAAGCCAAATGTTTTTATATTTTCATGTTTTTATGATACATTGAATCCTTCTGTGACCTCTTGATGAAGTTCATTAATATTCCTTATGGCAATCCATTCCATTATAGTGATTCTATCATCCCATTTAGAGGATCTAACCCTGCAGGTTAGCAAACTACCAAGAGCTTTCCTATACAGAACGGCATTAAACCACTGTGGTGCTTTCCTCCACAACCATACAGTATAGTCACTCCAATTGTACTACTCTATTACTGTAATCATCAAAGTACCCTCAAGCCTGCAGAAATACTCTTCATTTCAGAAAATGCCTATCATTTCATATAGGGCAGAATCCGAGCAGATTATGGATTATTTTAATCCAGGATGCCTGAGACGGGCATATTATTTGGGTAAGACACAAGTAGATTCAATCAAGCTAACGTACAGGGTTGTCACTTTGTATACAGATAGAAGAAAGGCGCAGGAATACGTAATAGTTTTTTTGGGCAAAAGATGGGCAAAAGAACACAGACACTGGACAGAGGAAGATTGGAAAAAAGTGTTATGGACAGAAAAATCAAAGTTTGAGATGTTCGGATCACAAAGAAGAACATTTGTGAGACGCAGACCAAATGAAAAGATGCTGGAGGAGTGCTTGATGCTATCTGTCAAGCATGGTGGAGGCAATGTGATGGTCTGGGGGTGCTTTGGTGGTGGTAAAGTGGGAGATTTGTACAGGGTAAAAGGGATCTTGAAGAAGGAAGACTCTCACTACATTTTGCAACGCCATGCCATACCCTGTAGACGGCGCTTGATTGGAGCCAATTTGCTCCTACAACAGCACAATGACCCAAAGCACAGCTCCAAACTATGCAATAACTATTTAGGGAAGAAGCAGTCGACTGGTATTCTGTCTATAATGTAGTGGCCAGCACAGTCACAGGATATCAACCCTATTGAGCTGTTTTGGGAGCAGCTTGACCGTATGGTACGTAAGAAGTGCCCATCAAGCCAATCCAACTTGTGGGAGGTGCTTCAGGAAGCATGGGGCGAAATCTCTTCAGATTACCTCAACAAATTGACAACTAGAATGCCAAAGGTCTGCAAGGCTGTAATTGCTGCAAATGGAGGATTATTTGACGAAAGCAAAGTTTGATGGACACAATTATTATTTAAATTAAAAACCATTATTTCTAACCTTGTCAATGACTACATTTCCTATTCATTTTGCTATATTTCCTATTCAAACTCATTTCATGTATGTTTACATGGAAAACAAGGACATTTCTAAGTGACCCCAAACTTTTTGAACGGTAGTGTAAATACACATACTAATCAGGGGGAATGGGAACCAGGTGTGCGTAATGAGACAAGACAGTCCGGGGTTGGTGGTAATGAACCAGGTCAGTGACGCCTAGAAGACCGGTGACGTAGTCCTCCGGAGCTGGTGAACGGAATGAGCAGCAGTACCGGGGGATCCGTGACAAGTGTCTTGGACCTGTTCCCAAATAAACAAAACAACAAGCTTAGGATTGTTTCTAATGCCACTTTTTCGCTGACTGATGAAAGTGGATCATCATTCTACTTTCTGTTGTTGTTGATGGCTCAAATGTAATATCAAGCTATAGCCTGAGATAACTTTTGGCTAGTCCAGTCATAACTAACGATATTCCTTATACACTGAACAAAAATATAAACTCAACATGTAAAGTGTTTGTCCCATGTTTCATGAGCTGAGGAGTATTTCTGCCTTTAATAAAGACCTTTTGTGGGGGAAAAACTCATTCTGATTGGCTGGGCCTGGCTCTACAGTGGGTGGATCTGGCTCACATGTGGGTGGGCTTATGCTCCTGCCCAGTCATGTGAAATCCATAGATTAGGGGCCTAATGAATTTATTTAAATTGACTGATTTCCTTATATGAACTGTAACGCCTCTCTCTCTCTCTCTCTCTCCCTCTGCCTCCACAGCATTTCTCAACTAATTATACTTTTTACCTCATAATTGTTTGCATTTTAATGCGCAATATATCTCACCCCCGCTGAAATTGTTATTCTTCACATATTCCTCCCTGTTCCTGACTCGTATGAAGTGACACTGTTAACATTTAGTCAGAGCAGCGTGAGGCCAACACGCCCACACAACGATGTGCCAAGCCGTCAAGCTGTCAGCGAAATGAGAGTCAGAAAGAGGGAAGGGACAATGAGATCCGAGTTGAGTGTAGGGTACAGACACTACAGCTGGGGATAATTACACTGCCACTATGACCCTGTTACATATGAATTACCCCCCTCTTTTAACATCTCTTACAGCTTTTAACAACTCTTACAGGGGGTATTGACATTTTTGTTCAGCTTTGAATCTAAGTTCCTGCAAAGATCACAAGGCCCATGTAGCCATGTCAGACCTTCAAACCTGACCTTTTCTATCCCGTCTCACTCCTCCCACTCCTCTCACCTCCCACTCCTCCCACTCCTCTCATTCCTCCCACTCCTCCCACTCCTCCCTCTCCTCTCACACCTCTCACTCCTCTCACTCCTCCCACTCCTCCCACTCCTCTCACTCCTCTCACTCCTCCCACTCCTCTCACTCCTCCCACTCCTCCCACTCCTCTCACACCTCTCACTCCTCCCACTCCTCTCACACCTCCCACTCCTCCCACTCCTCCCACTCCTTCACACGGCAGGTCAGAGAGGGGAGCAGAGACGTGCAGGGAGGTACAGATGTTACCGTGTCCATCCTGCCCCCTGCCCCGCCACACACAGACGCAGTAGGAGCTGTGGCAGATAAGAGACGGTGCATATGTATGTGTGTGTGTGCGAGTTTGCCTCCCTCCTCCCTCCCACCTCCCAGAACTCCCAGCCCTCTTTTTAATCAAGACAGATAGTGGGAGCTTAGTCAGAAGGAGTGCAGCAGGTCCACCCCTCCAGCCCTCTTCTACCCTCTAGACTCCAGCCAAAGAGCAGTCAATGTAAGTCGAGTTGAGGAGGCTGTTTCTGCACAACACTGACAGCCCTCAAATGGTCCCCCTCCTCCCAATAAACACACACACACACACACACATATACGCACACACACACACACACACACACACACAGGCACACGGGCAGCTTCTCTTCTGTAATTATATGTTGCCCTAGAAGAGTAAATAAATCCAGAATGATTTCATAAATGATAGAATAAAGGCTTCAATCTAGTTGACATCTGTACAGTTTTCTCTGTCATCTCTGCTTGTAACGATCCCGGCAGTCTGAGTCGGGTCCTGTCTGTGGACTAGTTTTTCTGCTCGTGATCTCCAGTTTCCCGAGGGTTCTGGAACGCTCCGGGGAGCTCTCTTGATTTCCGCACCTGCATCCCATCAGCAATCTGCACACCTGGTCCTGATCATCACCCTTCTTAGGCTCTGGCCTAACATCCATTCCCTGCCGGATCGTTAGCCATGAACAGTAGGTTTACCAGAGTATCAGTCTTAGAGCTTCTAGCGTTAGTTTTGTTGTTTTGCACCTTGTTGGTTTGTTGTTTACTTACCTCCGTTTTGTTCCATCTGCAGTCACTCGTCCCGAACCTTCATCCAACCTCTGCCTGGTGGTCGGCGGCTGCCGAGCCAGTGATTGGATCAACCACTGCACCCCCAACAACTAATCAACGCCGCCCGCTCTGTTCCCTGGATTATTCAGCATCACTCTTGAATTTGTAAATAAACACTCACCTTCGTTTCAACTTACCTTGTCCTGGTCTGCTTCTGGGTTCTGGCTTTGTAACTCGTGACAGAACGATCCGGCCAGTAATGAACCCAGCGGACCTGGACTCTGTTCGCCATGCCATTTCCCATCAGGAGAAGATGTTGGGACAACATAGCACGGCACTACAGGAGATAGCGTTGTCAGTTCGGAACCTTTCTACCGGTCTGATCGGAGGTCCAGAACCAGCGCAAGTTTCCGGTGGAGGATCCACTACCGGTTTCACCCATCTCGCCTGCCGCGTCTGGAGCTGTGTCCTTCCGTGAGCCCAAGGTTCCGACGCCGGATAAATATGAGGGGGAGCTGGGAAGATGCCGTTCTTTCCTTATGCAGTGTGGGTTAGTGTTCGATCTACAGCCCTACTCTTATGCCACAGACAAGGCTAGGATAGCCTTTGTGATTGAGTTGCTGCGTGGTCGAGCGCTGAGTGGGCTTCAGCCGTTTGGGAACGACAAGACCCCTGCATGGCTTCATTCCAGGGGTTCACGGCCGAGATGAGGAAGCTCTTCGACCATTCCGTCCGAGGGAGGGACGCAGCTAGGCGCCTGTTTTCACTTCACCAAGGAACTCGCAGCGTGGCCGACTTCGTGATCGAGTTCAAGACGTTGGCTGTGGAGAGTGGGTGGAATGAGGAGTCTCTGCAAGCGGCCTTTTACCAGGGTCTGTCGGAGCAGCTCAAGGATGAGTTGATCTCCTATCCGGAGCCTAGTGACCTGGACAGCTTGGTAGCCTTGTCTATTCGGGTGGATAATCGAGTCCGAGAGCGAAGGAGGGAGAAGCAATGGGGTCCGTCCAATCGATCAGCTTCTCAGTTCCCAGTCGGGTCGGGTGGTGGACCAGAACACGTCGATCATTCTCCACCACAAAGGATTAGTGGAGAGGTCCTCTCTCCCGATTCTGAACCCATGCAAGTGGGGCGGCACGGGTTAACCAAGGAGGAGCGTCAACATAGACGTAAGACCAACTGCTGCCTCTACTGTGGTAGCTCGGGACATTACATCTCCACTTGTTCCCGGCGGTCGTCAAACTGCCCGGCTCGCTAAAGTTGGGAGGACTTTTAGCGAGCCAGTTTCAACCTCTCAGTACCTCTGTCAGACCCCGTTTCCGGCTACCCTTGTGAACAGGAATCAGAGCTTAGCGATTAACGCTTTTATCGATTCAGGTGCCGATGGAAGCTTTCTTGATGCCGAAGTTGGTGGAACAGCTGGGGCTTTCCAAGGAGCAATTGCCGGAAGCCATTGAAGCGACCACTCTGAACGGCAGTAGTCTGGCACGTATCACGATGAGGACTGAACCGGTTAAGATGCTGTTGTCGGGGAATCATTCGGAGATGATTTCATTCTTCATTCTGCCGTCTTCCCATGTTCCTCTGGTCCTTGGATACCCCTGGCTGAAGGAACACAATCCCACGTTCGATTGGGTGACGGGCAAGGTAACGAAGTTGGAGCCTTGATTGTCATGCTAACTGTTCTCAAGACTGCCTGTCCCCATTCGGTTCCCAGACAGGTGATTGAGGCTAAACCCCCAGATTTGTCCCTGGTTCCCGAGACATATCACGATTTGGGGGAAGTGTTCAGTAAGCAGAAGGCTCTGTCACTCCCTCCCCACCGACCATATGATTGTGCCATCAACCTGTTCCCTGGAGCTGTCTACCCCAAGGGAAGGTTATACAGTATCTCCCGCCCTGAACGTGAGGCTTTGGAGACCTACATCAAGGAGTCCCTAGCTGCTGGTCTCGTTCGTCCTCGTCATCACCCCCTGGGGGCAGGATTCTTCTTTGTGGGTAAGAAGGATGGCTCTCTTCGACCGTGTATTGATTATCGGGGGTTGAATGACATCACGGTCAAGAACAAGTATCCCCTGCCCTTGATGAGTTCTGCCTTCGACTCTTACAGGGTGCTACGGTGTTCACCAAGCTAGACCTACGCAATGCGTATCACATGGTCCGGATCAGAGAGGGAGACGAGTGGTTGACGGGTTTCAATACACCGATGGGTCACTTGAGTATCAGGTGATGCCGTTTGGACTGACCAATGCTCCAGCGGTATTCCAGAGTATGGTGAAACGACGTCCTGAGAGATATGATCGGTCTCTTTGTGTTTGTTTACCTGGATGACATTCTGATCTTCTCGAAGGAACCTTCCGACCACGTCCAGCATGTCCGGCAGGTTCTGCAGCGATTGTTGGAGAATCGCCTGTTCGTGAAGGCCGAGAAGTGCGAGTTTCACGCCCACACGACATCCTTTCTCGGGTACATCATCTCCAGGGGAGAGATTAGGATGGACCAGGAGAAGGTTAGAGCGGTTCTGGAATGGGCCCAGCCCGGTACGAGATTGCAGCTCCAGAGATTTTTGGGGTTTGCGAATTTCTACCGCAGATTCATCCGGGATTACAGCCGTGTGGCCGCTCCGTTAACGGCCTTGACTTCCAGTATCAGGAGCTTCAAGTGGAATCCGGAGGCGGATCGAGCGTTTCTGGATTTGAAGAGGCGATTCACCAACGCACCGATTCTCTCTCAACCGGACACGGCCCGTCAGTTCGCCGTTGAAGTGGACGCGTCTGATGTGGGAGTTGGCGCCATCCTGTCGCAGCGATGCTCCACGGACAGTAAACTCCATCCCTGCGCCTACTACTCGTCGTCGCTTTCGCCTGCGGAGAGGAATTACGATGTGGGTAACCGGGAGCTTCTCGCGGTGAAACTTGCCTTGGAGGAGTGGCGCCACTGGTTGGAGGGGGGGCGGAGCAGCCGTTTATTGTCTGGACTGACCACAAGAATCTTGCTTACGTGCAATCGGCTAGACGTCTCAACTCCCCGCCAGGCCAGGTGGTCGTTGTTTTTCGGACGATTCAATTTTTTCCCTGACGTTCCGACCTGGATCTAAGAACGGCAAGGCGGACGCCTTGTCTCGGATGTTCTCCAAGACGGAGGAGAGTGGGTCCAAGACCGAGACAATTCTCCCCGGAACTGCGTCGTGGGAGCTGTTAGGTGGAAGATTGAGGAGGAGGTGATGGCGGCTCTTCGGACGCAGCCCGGTCCCGTAACGGTCCACCCGGTCGGTTGTTTGTGCCTGAGTCGGTTCGTCCTGCGGTCCTCAAATGGTCCCACGCCAGCAAGATGGCTTGTCACCCTGGCGTGGCTCGGACGATGGCGTTTCTTCGCAGACGCTTTTTGGTGGCCTGCCATGGCCGAGATACTCGGGGTTATGTTGCTGCCTGTCCAGTGTGTGCGCAGAATAAGAGTACCAATCGGCCCAGCTCTGGACTACTTCACCCCCTTCCTATTCCCCGGCGACCATGGTCGCATCTGGCCCTGGACTTTGTCACTGGGTTGCCCGCTTCTGAGGGGAACACGGTCGTTCTGACTATCGTGGACAGATTCAGCAAGTTCGCCCACTTTGTGCCAATTGCCAAGCTTCCCTCTGCCTCGGAGACGTCCGAGATCCTGGTTAGGAGGTTTTCAGGGTCCACGGGTTGCCCAGTGATATCGTTTCCGACCGTGGCCCCTCAGTTTTACCTCTGCTGTCTGGAAGTCCTTCTGTTTGGCCATTGAGCTACAGTCAGTCTCACATCTGGTTTTCACCCCCAATCTAATGGTCAGGCGGAGAGAGCCAACCAGAAGATGGAATCCACGCTACGCTGCCTGGCCTCTTCCAACCCCACCTCCTGGGTCTCTCAGTTGCCTTGGGTTGAGTATGCCCACAATACTCTCCCTACATCTGCCACTGGGATGTCTCCCTTCCAGTGCCTGTATGGCTACCAACCTCCTTGTTCCCTTCTCAGGAGAAGGAGCTCTCAGTGCCTTCTGTTCAGGCCCATATTCGCGCTGCCACCGGACCTGGCATCGGGCCAGAAAGGCACCCTTAGAGTTTCGGACCGGTATCAGCTCCAGGCGAATCGTCGCCGGATCCCCGCTCCCACCTACACCATCGGAGATAGGGTCTGGTTGGCTACACGGGATCTTCCTTTACGGACTGAGTCTAGGAAGTTGTTACCGAAGTTCATTGGTCCGTTTGTGGTGGAGAAGGTGATCAATCCGGTGGCAGTTCGACTCAAACTCCCGAGGACGCTCAGAGTCCATCCCACCTTTCATGTCTCCTGCCTCAAGCCTGTTTTCCTCAGTCCTCTGTTGCCTCCTCCGCCTCCTCCTCCTCCTCCTCGGATGATCGGAGGTGGTCCTGCCTACACGGTGCGACGCATCATGGATTCCAGACGGCGGGGCCGGGGTTTCCAGTATCTCGTGGACTGGGAGGGGTATGGTCCTGAAGAGAGGAGTTGGATTCCGCGGCGACAGATCCTAGATGCTGACCTCATCCGTGACTTCTACCGCCTCCATCCTGGCGCTCCGGGAGTCCGCCCGGTGGCGTTTCCGCCGGAGGGGGGTACTGTAACGATCCCGGCAGTCTGAGTCGGGTCCTGTCTGTGGACTAGTTTTTCTGCTCGTGATCTCCAGTTTCCCGAGGGTTCTGGAACGCTCCGGGGAGCTCTCTTGATTTCCGCACCTGCATCCCATCAGCAATCTGCACACCTGGTCCTGATCATCACCCTTCTTAGGCTCTGGCCTAACATCCATTCCCTGCCGGATCGTTAGCCATGAACAGTAGGTTTACCAGAGTATCAGTCTTAGAGCTTCTAGCGTTAGTTTTGTTGTTTTTGCACCTTGTTGGTTTGTTGTTTACTTACCTCCGTTTTGTTCCATCTGCAGTCACTCGTCCGGAACCTTCATCCAACCTCTGCCTGGTGGTCGGCGGCTGCCGAGCCATGATTGGATCAACCACTGCACCCCCAACAACTAATCAACGCCGCCCGCTCTGTTCCCTGGATTATTCAGCATCACTCTTGAATTTGTAAATAAACACTCACCTTCGTTTCAACTTACCTTGTCCTGGTCTGCTTCTGGGTTCTGGCTTTGTAACTCGTGACACTGCTTCTTTCTTGGAGCAAAGACATTTAGGGAGAAAATGCAATAAATGGGAAAGATCTTCTGTGCAAAATGTCCAAATGACATTCATTTGACAGGTTGTAAGGAAATAGAAAGCTGTGAAAATTACCCAACATGTTTCGGATAAGATTTCAGTTTGGCTTGGATGCATATCTCATGAGATTGAAATACTATCAGCTTTTATGATACTGATAAAGATAGCACCTCCACAGACGGTCACTAACTGAGCATTCATATTCTCTCAAGATGCTGAAAGAAAGAAATCATATTTCTCCAGTCCTGTTCCCTGTCAAAATACATTTGGTGTATCATGTTGCTGCAAGACATGCTTAATTCTGCAGGAGTTAATATTAAGGCTATGCGAGAGGTTATAGACCTACAGTCTGTGTCCAGATTTCAGTTTCCGTTCAACCCATCTGAACAGTAGGCTACACCCACTGGGCACACACTGGTTGAATCAACATTGTTTGAACCAACGTGGAATAGATGTTGAATTGATGTCCTCATCTTGTGACTGTCAAATGTGTATAGCACCTCCCAATCATCACATAACATAGGCACTGCTATCATCCTCTTTTACCACTTCACCAAATCTTTCAAAAACATTACTTTTCTGGCCCTCCCTTCTCTTTATTTTCAACTCTCCATTTTGCAGCTTTTCTCTTAGGGCCCGATTCCGACTTAGGAATTTATGCCTTTCCTACGCACTTCTCAGTTGTTTGTATTCTGACTTATCTTATGAAGGTGCGTAACGGGTATGCCTTAGACCACTGCGCCACTCGGGAGGTAATGTTGGAAGATTAGTGTACATATAATTATAATAGGGAGAATAGTGTACAATAGTAGGCTATACCCTCTATTGCCTGCACTAACCATGGAACTGTGTGACGACACAGCCAAGTATTGCACCATGTGATGGGTTCAAACTGTTACGGCTTGGTCTGGGATCCGCTCCAAAACAATTTAATTAGGCTACATGTATTTTTTTAAATATTACAGTGCCTTGCAAAAGTATTCATACCCCTTCATGTTTTTCCTATTTTGTTGCATTACAACTGTCACGATCGTCTGACGAATGAACAGACCAAAGCGCAGCGCGTTGAGTGAACATGATGACTTTAATTGATAAAGCACGTAAATACAAAACAAAAGACGATAGTGAAGTCCAACAGTGACTATGACTGAAACGGAACAAAAACCCACAACACCCACAGGAAAACATACAGATAAATATGGCTCCCAATCAGAGATAACGAGCCGACAGCTGACACTCGTTACCTCCGATTGGGAGTCATTGAACCCAACAAAGAAATACAACACATAGAACCACCCAACCAAACAAAACACCACGAAACGAACACACCCTGGCTCAACACACAAAGTCCCGGAGCCAGAGCGTGACAACAACCTGTAATTTAAATGGATTTTTATTTGGATTTCATGTAATGGACATACAAACTAGTCTAAATTGATGAAGTGAAATGAAAAAAATAACTTGTTTCAAAAAATTCCAAAAAATAAATAACGGAAAAGTGGTGCGTGCATATTGTGATGTCACGAGAGGCTGTGTCCTGGAGGGACGTTACATCCCCCTGAGATGGCTGCAAACCCAGACAGCTATGGCTCCATCTGCTGGTATGGTCGGGAACTCCAACCCTCTATGGCCAATCTTCCCACGCAGCTGAAACCAATCAGGAGCTGATGGGCTGGAGGTTTGGGAAGTGAAGAGACACAGTCCCCAACCTGGGCTCTCGGGAGGACAAGAGTGCTGCACGTCCACTTCCATGAGGAATATAAGGATTTGGAGATACTTACCTTTGGGAAATACTCACCTTTGGATATATGCACCTGTGGAAATACGTGTGGGACATTTGGAAGGACGTTTTGCTGGGTTGGCCACTAGCTGCAACGTGGAATACAGTAAGACTGGGGAAAAGTTATTTGAGCGAGGGAGAGTTATGATTTTGGATGTGGAAGAGACATCCCTGAACTGTTAACCCTTAAAGAGCCACCAGAGAACAGAATTGTGTTATACTTCCGTTAGTTTCCCAAGACCTTTAATAAAATCCTTGTTTTGGTTGAACCTGGTCTCCTTGCACTACTTGAGCAATCCCGCTGAAAGCTGTGTAGCCTCTCGTGACATCACAGATGGTGGAGAATACGGGCACGCTCAAGCGTTAATAGTGCATGTCAGAGGAGGATACCGAAGGTTTGATCACCCAGTTTTCCAAGTTGGCCGTAGGCTCCCGCCCGACTGAAATGGAGGACATATTGAAAGCCCTTGTTGCTGGCCAGCAAGCCCAGATGCAAGCAAACGTGGCTCTCTTGGAGGAGCAAAGAAAGCCAACCTTCTGAAGGCAGAGGAATTGCAGTTGCAGAGACAGAGGGTGGTCCAAAATACCCGCCCAATAAAGGCAAGTGACTTTATATCTAAGATGGGAGCTACCGATGACATTGAGGCATACCTGCATGCATTTGAGGCCACGGCCACTAGGGAAGCCTGGCCCAAGCAACAGTGGGTTGGTCTGTTAGGCCCCCTTTCTAACCGGGAAGCGCTGAATGCTGTCCGGGACCTGGGCCCTGACCAGGTTACTGACTATGATGCCCTGAAGTCTGAGATCCTCAGCAGATATGGACTCACAAAGTTTGGTATGGCCCAGCGCTTTCACAGTTGGACCTTCCAACCAGACCAACCTCTCGGGCGCAGATGCATGAACTTGTCCGAATCGCAAGGGAAATGGCTGGATCCGCAGAGGAATACAGCAGCGGCGGTGGTGGAGGCCGTTGTGGTGGATCGTTACCTACGCGCCTCTGCCTTAGAGGCAAAACGGTTCATCAGTCAACAGGCCTTGACCACGGCTGATCTGACCGTGGAAGCTGTGGAAAAGTACCAGGCCACAGCGGAGATGCTGAATGCTTCCCGAAAAGACCCCAGGAGGGCGGCCCCACCACAAATGGGAAGAACCCGTCCAAAGGACCCCAAGGTCTCGAACCCAGCCACGTCAGGACATCCCGGCCCAGGGGGAGCCAGAAACCAGGCGGGTCCAAGAAGAGTACACCAGGAGGGGGAAACTCGACAGTGTTACCGGTGTGGGGAGATGGGACATATCTCCTGGCAGTGTGGGGAAACCAGCCGATGAACCTATGCCCACTGCGGAGTCCTCCAGCTCAGCACCCACACACCGTTTTTGCCTCGCTCTTGGGAGTCGTAGATGGCGGCCCAGATCGACCCCCACCTGGCCGGTAACTGTGAATCACCATGATGTGGAGGCCTTACTGGATTCTGGTAGCCGGGCCACCCTGGTGCGTAAGGATTTGGTGGGCCCAACGTGTCTGACCCCGGGGAAAGTCCTCCCAGTTTCCTGTGTCCATGGGGACACCAGAGAATACCCCATTACTGAACTTACAATGACCAGCACACGGGGAACCATACACACGACGGCGGGGGTGGTTGATTCCCTCCCCGTCCCTGTCCTAATTGGACGAGACTGCCCAGCCTTTTACCCACTCTGGGAGAGTCTCAGGAGAGGATAACCCGAGTACCTCGGAAACAGAGAGGCAAGACTCATCCTGGGAAGGCTCCGGTGCAATCCTCCGAGTTACTCACTCCCGCCCGGGCTCTGATAGGGATGGCAGGTGCCCAGACCGACACAGAGACGGAGCTACAGAATCTGGACAAAGAACTGTCTGGTCTGAAGGGGACCGCTGAGAGGTATCGTTTGTTAAAGCAACAGTTAGACATGAAGACAGAAGAGTTAGATATCCTCCAGGCTAAACTCCAACAGAGCTCCTTCCCTAAGCAACAGGAGGAGCTGGAGAGGCTGCGCAGGACCATCGAGAGTGTGAGGAGACCCTGCGCAGTAGTAAGGAGGTCCAGAAGAAGGCAGAGGAGAAGTACAAGGTGTTGGAGAACAAGATGAAGAATGCGGAGGCAGAGAGAGAGAAGGAACTGAAAGCTGCTCAACAGAAGCTAAACTCTGCTAAAACCAAGGCTGATGCGTTCAGTAAGAAACTCAAGGAGAGACAACAGGAGGCGGAGTCCCTGGTCCTAGAGTTGGAGGAGTTGAAGAGAGAGCAGTCTGGCAAGCACCACGGCAATGCGGACGCCCTCTCCCGGCGTGATGCCTTCTTCGCTGCCTTTACCCCGACGAGGACGTCGGTCCCGAGGAGGGGGATGTGTGATGTCACGAGAGGCTGTGTCCTGGAGGGACGTTACATCCCCCTGAGATGGCTGCAAACCCAGACAGCTATGGCTCCATCTGCTGGTATGGTCGGGAACTCCAACCCTCTATGGCCAATCTTCCCACGCAGCTGAAACCAATCAGGAGCTGATGGGCTGGAGGTTTGGGAAGTGAAGAGACACAGTCCCCAACCTGGGCTCTCGGGAGGACAAGAGTGCTGCACGTCCACTTCCATGAGGAATATAAGGATTTGGAGATACTTACCTTTGGGAAATACTCACCTTTGGATATATGCACCTGTGGAAATACGTGTGGGACATTTGGAAGGACGTTTTGCTGGGTTGGCCACTAGCTGCAACGTGGAATACAGTAAGACTGGGGAAAAGTTATTTGAGCGAGGGAGAGTTATGATTTTGGATGTGGAAGAGACATCCCTGAACTGTTAACCCTTAAAGAGCCACCAGAGAACAGAATTGTGTTATACTTTCGTTAGTTTCCCAAGACCTTTAATAAAATCCTTGTTTTGGTTGAACCTGGTCTCCTTGCACTACTTGAGCAATCCCGCTGAAAGCTGTGTAGCCTCTCGTGACATCACAATATGTATTCACCCCCTTTGCTATGAAGCCCCTAAATAAGATCTGGTGCAACCAATTACCTTCAGAAGTCACATAATTAGTTAAATAAAGTCCACCTGTGTGCAATCTAAGTGTCACATGATCTGTCACATAATCTCAGTAAATATACACCTGTTCTGAAAGGCCCCAGAGTCTGCAACACCACTAAGCAAGGGAAACCACCAAGCAAGGGGCACCATGAAGACCAAGGAGCTCTCCAAACAGGTCAGGGACAAAGTTGTGGAAAAGTAAAGATCAGGGTTGGGTTATAAAAAAATATCAGAAACTTTGAACATCCCACAGAGCACCATTCAATCGATTGTAAAAAAAATTGAAAGTAAATGGCACCACAACAAACCTGCCAAGAGAGGGCCGCCCACCAAAACTCATGGACCAGGCAAGGAGGGCATTAATCAGAGAGGCAACAAAGAGACCAAAGATAACCCTGAAGGAGCTGCAAAGCTCCACAGCCAAGATTGGAGTATCTGTCCATAGGACCACTTTAAGCCGTACACTCCACAGAGCTGGGCTTTACTGAAGAGTGGCCAGAAAAAAGCCATTGCTTAAAGAAAGAAATAAGCAAACACGCATGTGGGAGATTCCCCAAACATATGGAAGAAGGTACTCTGGTCAAATGAGACTAAAATTGAGCTTTTTGGCCATCAAGGAAAACGCTTATGTCTGGCGCAAACCCAACACCTCTCATCACCCCGAGAACACCATCCCCACATTGAAGCACTGGTGGTGGCAGCATCATGCTGTGGGGCTGTTTTTCATCGGCAGGGACTGGGAAACTTGTGAGCTAAGCTACAGGACTGTTTTGCTAGCACATACTGGAATATGTTCCGGGATTCTTCAGATAGCATTAAGGAGTACACCACATCAGTCACTGGCTTCATCAATAAGTGCATCGATGACGTCGTCCCCACAGTGACCGTACGTACATACCCCAACCAGAAGCCATGGATTACAGGCAACATCCGCACTGAGCTAAAGGGTAGAGCTGCCGCTTTCAAGGAGCGGGTCTCTAACCCGGACGCTTATAAGAAATCCCGCTATGCCCTCCAACGAACCATCAAACAGGCAAAGAGTCAATACCGGACTAAGATTGAATTGTACTACACCGGCTCTGACACTCGTCAGATGTGGCAGGGCTTGAAAACTATTACAGACTACAAAGGGAAGCACAGCCGCGAGCTACCCAGTGACACAAGCCTACCACATGAGCTAAATCACTTCTATGCTCGCTTCGAGGCAAGCAACACTGAAGCATGCATGAGAGCACCAGCTGTTCAGGATAACTATGTGATCACGGTCTCCAGAGCTGATGTGAGTAAGACTTTTAAGTAGGTCAACATTCACAAGGCCGCAGTACCAGACGGATTACCAGGACGTGTATTCCGAGCATGTGCTGACCAACTGTAAAGTGTCTTCACTGACATTTTCAACATGTCCCTGACTGAGTCTGCACACCCCCATTCTCATTGACAGGCTGTAGTGGAACAGGTTGAAAGCTTAAAGTTCCTTGGTGTCCACATCACAACGAACTATCATGGTCCAAACACACCAAGACAGTCGTGAAGAGGGGATGACAAAGCCTATTCCCCCTCAGGAGACTAAAAAGATTTGGCATGGGTCCTCAGATCCTCAAAAAGTTCTACAGCTGCACCATTGAGAGCATCCTGACTGGTTGCATCACCGCCTAGTATGGCAACTGCTCGGCCTCTGACCGCAAGGCACTACAGAGGGTAATACGTGCTGGCCCAGTACATCAATGGGGCCAAGCTTCCTGCCATTCAGGACCTCTATACCAGGCAGTGTCAGAGGAAGGCCCTCAAAATTGTCAAAGTCTCCAGCCACCCTAGTCATAGACTGTTCTCTCTGCTACCGCACGGCAAGCGGTACCGGAGCGCCAAGTCTTGGTCCAAAAGGCTTCTCAACAGCTTCTACCCCCAAGCCATAAGACTCCTAAACAGCTAAGCATGGTTACCCGGACTATTTGCATTGCTCAAGAATTAAACCTTTTTTAATGTAAAAAAATTGATTTTTAAAAAGTATTGTTTTCTCTTTATTCAACCTGACCTCCACCCACCCGCCATTCATCCACACAATATGTCATGCCCTAAACCCACCCGCACCACAGGGACTGTGGGTTATGAGTCAACCCCAGCATCACTAGTGTGTTTGTGTGAGTGCGTGAATGTGTGTGCTTGAGGGAATGAGGGAATTCTCTGAGGGAAAATGATCAATCTCAGTGATATGAGCTGTATGTTTTGTTGTCCACATCCCTTACAGACCGAGGTAGACTCTGAACCAGTCCTTATATCAGCCACTTACCCTGCCTGTTTCATCACACCTAGATCTCTCTTCACACACCTCCACACAATAGAGAGGTATGCTCTAAATAAAGAAAGTGCAACAGAGACAAAGTGACAGAAAAACAGAGAACGAGAGAGAGATAATGAGTAAAAAAGTAGTGATTAATTAAAAGTTACTAATTGCTGTTGGAAGTGAATTATCACTGAAATGAAATGTGTGCATAACTGAATAAACAGAGTAAAAAAAATAGAAAGGAGGTAAGGTACTGACTGTATGGAGATGGTTCTTATGCATAGAGATGAATATGGATGGGATGCAGTGAGTAAGGCTACCACTAGGGGTAATGTGAAACACATGGCTACCTATGAGGGCTCTGCTACTCAAGCAGAGCCAGAGTCAGTCAAATGGAGGAGCAGGCTGTCTGTATGTGAGAGGCCAGTTCTTAGACAGCACCTCAATTGGGATCCCTCTATCCCCATCTCCCCCTCTTCCCATCTTCCCCTCTTCCCCTCTTCCCCTCTCCCCATCCCTCTCTACCTCTCTCTCCCTCTCACCCTCTCCTTCTCTCACTCTTTCCTTCTCTCCCTCTACTCCTCGCTCCCTCTCTCCCTCTCTCCCTTAGTCTGACCACCATCCAAGTCAGGACTTGTGTTCCTGTCCAGCTCAAACACATTCTATTAAACTAGTCATGGTCTGACTAAGAGACCATAATGAGTAGATTATTTGAATCAGGTATGTTAGTGCTGGAATGCTAGTTACCCATCCATAGTCATTTCATCTCAATCATACATTACATACTACATAATCACCTTGGGGGAATGGATCAAAGATTGTACATAAATTGTGGTTATGGAACACATCAATCCAGATTGGACCTTCAAGACCAGCTGAGTGTTTCTCCAACGTTGTGGAATGTTTGTGTAGCTTTGTCTCTGAGGATCAAAAGGACAGGTTGCCGGGCGACAGATAGAAACCACAGTGCCACAAATCAATGGGCCAGAGCCAATATATCATATACAATAAATACAAGCAGACACACGCACACACACACACACACTCAGATAAATACTGAAATGGGAACACATTAAGAAACATAGGAAAGTAGCGAGAAAAAAGAGAGGGAGAGAGGGGAGAGCAGCATTCCCTGCTTCCCCTGGTCCATAGATCAGAGCTGAGAGCTAGCCCAGCTCAGAGACAGAGGGAGGGGATACAAGGAGAGGTCATAAATGTTGTATTCTCTTCATCTTCTGAGATTTGAGACATTGTTTTGTTTACTGCTTTTCTTTCCTCCTTTGTTTTTGAGTGGGTGCGTGAGTGCATCTGTGTGTGTGTGTGTCTCTGTGTATGTGTGTATTTGTGCCTGCCCGTGTGTGTGTGTGTGTGTTTCTGACGTTTGTGTGTGTGTATGTTTTTTGTGTGAAAGCAGCCTTAAGAGATTGAGAGTATAGGACGCCCACTCTTTGCGTAGAAACACAGTGCACCTCACAACAACAATGCTTCACACACACACACACACACACACACACACACACACACACACACACACACACACACACACACACACACACACACGTGAACGCACACATGCACACACACAAACACAGCCTCAGTATAATAGCCTTTATCAGATTATTCTCTCCTGAAAAATCTCCCCAAATCTCTGAAGCTCTCATCTCAGAATTGTTCCTCTTCCTCCAGTATCCCTTAATTTCACTCAATTTCTCCGTCAGGGTCTCATAAAGTGTCCATGTTGTCCTCACACAACCTGTGTAACTGTGTTGACAGCAGTTGAGTGGGTTTGATCTCTTCAGAGCTTGTTTCTTTTGGCATGACTGTGTCAGGGTTGGACAGCACCAGATGGCCCAGGCTGGGTTTATCAGCAGCTGGCAGAGAGGGGCAGGATGGAGGGATGCCGGCTAGTTTAGTATGCCATGCTAGATGCCATGTAGAGACGGGCACAAACACCGCCCAACAGCACTGAACTATGAACCCCTAGTGACCTGTGCGGACAGAGATGGAAGGCCCCGGCTGTGTGTGTGTTTGTGTTGACGTTGAGAAATATCTCTCAATTAACAGGCCATTCATCATGCTCAAACGTTGTTGTTTTTTCTACTTGTCATAAATGAAATGAAATAATAATTTCCCTCAATATTGAAAGTGATTTAACTTCTCTCATTAAATCTGATCGATTCCTACTTTCTTTCTTTGAGGGAACTTGTAGGGGGCTTTGAGTGCACCTAGCGTGATGGTGGTAGTGAGTAGTGTGTAGTGTGTACTGAGTCACTAGACTCAGTGGGAGCAGATGGTTGGTGCTTCAGACTAAATTGAACTGTGGTGAAGTAGGTGAGAAACACACTTTGTCAACCCCTGTGTCACCATCATGCTATTTATGACCAGCTCAGCTCAGTTCAATCCTATGGCCTTAACGCACTTCATTTCACACAAGCGCCCAATTAGCTGCTAATAGAAGAGAAAATTGATGGAATTTGAAACTGTCCCCCACACACACACCCATTCCAACAGCTGAAAGTTTACAGTATACATTGATAAACTGTTTCTCCCTCCCTCTCGCTCTACCTCCCTCTCTCTCTCTCTCTCTCCCTATCTCTCTCTCTCTCTCTCTCTCTCTCTCTCTCTCTCTCTCTCTCTCTCTCTCTCTCTCTCTCTCTCTCTCTCTCTCTCTCTCTCTCTCTCTCTCTCTCTCTCTCTCTCTCACACACACGCACTTAGTGGTCTGGGAAGATGTTAACCTGCTCCCTTGTGTATTTCTGGTATGTTGTGGACAATGAGTGTAGAGCATCGTGAAATATTAATACACAGTATTGTCTTCAGGTTCCTGACAGCGACCGACTGTCTGCCTAATGTGGATGTGTGTCTGTGTGAGTTTGTTTGTATTGATGTGTGTGTGTATTCAGCATAGAATCTCTATGGTATTAATTTTTATATTTTCTCTTCAGAGGTGCAATGGAGATTCCGAGAAGTGCGTGGCAGCAAGATGGATTTGGTTCAATGTGATGGAGTAAGCTGATAACGTTGGAGAGAACAATGTATGTGTGTGTGTTCGTGGGTCAATGCATCTGTGCGCTTATTAGACATATTTGCCCTGAGACTGTGGGATAGAGATGAGTATGATCATTTATCCAGTACAAATGATCCTCCATTTATAGATTTTAATGAAATCATAATTGCCAGCTTAATACACTTCTCAAGTTTTATAGAGACATAAGTAATAGGCAAGAGACATGAAATTATTTTATTCGCATATTTATTACTCCCATTTGACTCTCTGCAGTAAAGTTTAAAATTAGATCCATGTTGAAAATGATCTTACAAATGATTCCCTGTAAATCACCTTATTAAATAGAGCTATCTCTTGGGTTCATTTGGGGTGCCGACAAAAAATGATGTAATACCTTTATTAAAACAAAGATGTTAAATTGAATGGATCTGTTGATGACTTGGTGACTAACTAACAATCACCACTAATATTATACTTTTCTTAGAAATACCTAATCACATCACATTTAGTGAAAGTAATTGGGAAATAAGTATTCTGAACATTAATCACTTGGGCCCCATATTGAGTGGAGTTGGAAATCTTGGTAACACTTTCTAGTGAAGT